>NW_013564368.1:10000-115933 GCF_000499605.1 Eimeria maxima | reverse complement strand
TATATATATATATATATGGTGGTGGGGAGAGTGGAGAGAGGGAGGAAATTGAATTAAAAAAAGGTGCCTATACACCACAAGGTGTAGAAGGAGATCTATGCATGCATGCATGCAACAGATTGACGATCCGCCCTAACTAAACTGCAGCCTGTAAGGGTGTCTCCTGGAGGGGAGAAGAAGGAGACAGTCTCGCTAATTACATCCTTAAGGGATAATGAGCCGCGCGGGGGAAAACAATACCCGCGGGTTCTGCACTTGCACAACCAGCGCCTTTCAGCTTTTCTTTTTCTGGACAATGCACGTTTTTTTACCAAGGTAACGACGTCGTAAACATGCAAAAGGACGTTTTACGTTTATTCCTTAGACTCGCTGCACTCCTGCGCGGGCTTTCTGCGCCTGAGGGTCTTTTCATATCTCCCTCTTGTCTTTTTTCGGGTTTCCAGCCATTTATGTCTCTGAATTGGGAAGGGGTACGCAGGTGAGCTTGGATCTGCGGGAGGCGACGATGACATAAATGCACCTGCTCGCGCACAGGCGTTTCGATGCTGCAAGTGCAGCATCCGGTCCTAGTCTATCAGTTCAATTCTCGGCCTCCGCTTTGGAGCGCGGCAAGTTTTGAAGAGATTAACTCGAAGTAAACCCGTTTGCATTTCATTAGAAGTCGGGTGCCCAGCTCTGACTGCACGGCCTTTCGGGGGGAGCACATCAAAATCCTAAGAAACCTAGCTGAAACTGGCTCACTTTGATTTTGTCTCAAACTATCTACGAAGACAAAATACAACCCTTCATACTGGACTTAACGCGTTTGTATAGCTACATGGCTCGTCAGCCGCGTCTGTTTGCGCCTGCGCCACCCCATGACCGCTGCCCCAGTTCGGTGGGGTCGGTGGGTGGGACACAACACTTGAAGTGAAGCTGCCTCCATGGAGGGCAGAGGACACGAGACCTGTCCGCCCTGCCTCGCACACGATGGCTAGCCGCTAGATGGCTGAGCGAATTGCTTAATTGCTCGGAGCTTTCGTATAGCGGAGGAGCTTAGAAGAGCTCCCAGGGCTCGTGGCCCAACGCTCCTCTGTCCCTCTCTTTCTGGAATTTTCCTCCGAGAAGCTACTTAGCAAAGGTGAAAGAACGACTGCTTGAGATTAAATGTTTCGTTAGATGTGCGTTGCGTTCGTGATCCTGGTTACGAAAGGAGCAAGGACGAGAGCGCGAAGGGAGGGATGTAGCACCAGCTTCCCCTTCGTGGTGACCCCCTTACTGAAAATGTGTTTAAAATCATATAAAGCAGCTGTTTTAACTCTATTCATGGTAAATTAAGTACGAGTAATTCTGTGTGGTCTTCAGTCAATGTTTGGGACTTTACCGGGCGCAGCCGACGGACGAGAGTCGAGGGTCGGTCCCTTTATGCCTCATTTGTTGCAGCCAACATCTGTGCTTGTTTCCTTTTCCGAATTTGGTTATTATTTGTTTTTAATGAATTGTTTTTATGCGAAGCGAAGAGGGGGCCACACGCAAAAAGACCGAAACCTTCGGACCAAGCCTCGGTGACCGCCGGCCCCTGGTGGTGGTCGCGTATTACTGGCTCCTTTGTTTCTACTCCCCACAGAAGCCGGCTTGCCCGATATCTTCGAAACCTAAAACGCCCTTTATAATACAAGCTCATTGGCCTTGTCCAGCGCTGTTCTCTGAAGGGGTTTACAGGAGGTGCGTAACACACCTGCGAGTCGGAGTCCAAACCGTTGAAGAAGCGGTTCCTACGGCCTATCTGAACTAACCGTTCCCCTTGAGTTGCTCTTTAGCTCCCCTTGCACTACTGCAAGAGTTTCAGCACCCTATGGAAGAGGGGGTTGCCGGCCTTCGGGCTAGAGTGCCTGCTAGGAAACGGTTTCTGCGTTCGCTCAATTGCACTGGCCTTGTTTTGGAGTAGTCAACAGCGACAGAAGCTTGCTCATGATGAAACTGGAGCCGTCTCGGGCCCTCAGCCTTTTAGGCACCCTGGGCCTTCTCGTTGCAGCATTTCTCCCCCTCTCCATCGCTGCAAACCCTGCTAGTAAGCACACACCACATTACAGAGTCGTAAGAACTGGCTCCACCCATAGAGTAAGTGCTTTTCAAGGCAGTGGCATCTACATTCACACCCTCAAGCAAAAGCAGATGCACACATGAAGGTAACCGCATCTGAATGTGCACAATTTGATCCCCTACAATTCCTAGCCGACCTATCACCTGAATCTGACTGTCCTTCCTTTTTTCGACATACAGTGATCCGATTTGTCTGCCTTGCGCTGTATTTTCTGTGGTTGTACAGCATTGTTAGCTGTTCGCCAAGTGCTACCGTCCGAATTAATTTTACCAGAGGACATCAGAGTGGCGAGGAGGGGCGAGGGTCTATTTTTCGAGGATGCTGGGGTCGTAGGAAAGGTTCCAGAGGGCACAGCCGTGCTTAAAGTTGGCGACTCAGATGGGCCAGACCGCCTCCGGCTGTACGTAGTGGACTTCTCGAAGGAAGAGCATCTCGAGAGTGGTGGGTCTTGATTTTATGGCCCAAGAGACAAGCGTGCAGCATTCGGAATTTCACATGTTTGCTAGTCTATTGTGATGCTCCTCAGTGCTTGCGGAGTCCGGATATCCTGTCTTTTGCGACTTTCGTGCCCTTCGCCGATGCTTCACACGGCCAAGCGAGACCAGTGTGGAATATCTCCCACATGGAGCTGTCATAACCGCTGGCGAAGGCATGGAGCTCGTCTATCTGCACTTCCCTAGTGGGGGCAGTATCCTCAAAAGTGGGTAGAGGCACTTACACGGAATGGGTGCTGTGTACACAAAAAGCGGCAGATCTCTCTGCCTTTATTCCAAAGTTAGGAGTCTGAAATGCAGGCAAAAACGCAGAGATCGCATTGCCCTTCTAAGAGGGACTTCCTGCGTGCGCCTGCTGTCTAGGGTCAGGCCAAACCTCTCCCAAAGGCACAGATCTGCTGACCCGGTTCATATGTGGGCCTCAAAGATGTATTTGTATGTGGATGTACCACTATGCAGGACACGGCGAAACGAAGCCACTGGCTTCATCCTATGTGCATGGGCAGTTCAAGGGGGAAGTCGACACGACAGTCTTAAGTAGGTGTACTTGTGATTTGTCAGTTTTACAAAACTTTCACATTTTACAGCAACACTAAGAAATCAAGTAAATATCGACATTTTATGCCAGCGCAAGATAAAGGCTATAACCGACCAAGCAGCGCTTGCACATAAAAGGGGTCACCCGTCAAGACTGGCTTATGGGGGTATTCCAATCTGTAACAGCTAGGGTTTCCAGGATGTCGGGCTGCTTTGTTTCTTCTCCTGCGGCAGAGTGCACATCGTTAGGGACCGTGTTTTTTCCGAGACAGTTTGATTCTTCGTCTTCTTCCATTGTAGAAGAGACTGAAGGGGAGATGCAAGTTTGCGATGTCACTCCCCCCCTCGTTACGGGAAAGCAAGCGGTGGCAATAACCGGCACACGAAGGGCCCCAAGAATTTTTTGCGAGAAGGGTTCAGGGAGACTCCTCCATTTTGAGCCTTATATGCAGACGACGGACTCGCACCTCCCGCATTCTCAGCAGCGTAAGCAGAACCTGCAGAGCTACATATGCAAATAGCTGTTCCTTCTTCGTCGTTGGCTTTCAGATTTTAAGCACACCCAACATAAGGAAGCAGAACAGACCTGAAGCGGCGATTTGTATTTGCCTGCCCCTGCATCGCTGGCAAAAAAATCCTTGATACAGATGTGACTTATTGCTGCTCTTGACGTACCTGCTCAAATTAGTCGAGAAGGTGCCATGGTTGGCTCACCTGCCAGCTTATAATTGTTCGATGCTTTCTCTTTGCGATCTGTGGTGGCCAGTGGAGCAAAAGTTGACAGGACGGCCTGCGACGTGTGACATGTTAAGCGAAGCCGAGGACCACATCTTCTCCGTAAAACGTTTTGACTCTGTACACGGGAAGTTTAGGGGAGAAAAGCTCGTATCGTATACCTCCGTTGCCGGCAAGAAGGCTTTTGTTCCTGGTCAGCTCAAACGCCATTTGTATGGAGCTCTTTGTCAAACCCTAGCGTACAGAGTTTCAAATTTTCGTAATAGTCTAGTGTATGCCTATTGCTGTCTTCAGTTAAGCTCCAGACCTTCCCTGAGAGCGAATTGGGAGTCCCTTGTTCCACGAGAAACTTCCGACTGATATACCAGCCCAACCACATTCTTCAAACCGAAGTGCAGCATGAGGCGCCTCTTGCATGCCACAAGCTAGCGCTTGCCCCTCTCAAAAGCGTTGAGAGGGAGGCGCTGCTTACGAAAATTCATGGTAGCAACTTGTGGATGGAGCTCCCAGCTGGTACTCTTCTTGGGCGTCCTGTAGATGATAAATCCGAAGCTATATTCAAATTGTATTCCTACCAACCAACTTTCACCACAACTTCGGATCTTCAAGTTACAGAGCTCCGTGAGGGAAACCACTGGAAGAAGAGGCTGGGGTGCCTCCCAGTCCCACGCTGCCATTTGCCCCATTGATACTAGAGCCTTATGAAAGGGGACAAGCGGCGTCATGAGTATTTGTGTTCCAATATCTTTCCATCGAATGCACTGTTGTCTACAGCCACCTGGAATAGGCGGGTTAGGGAAGTGTATCCGCATCTACGAAAACTACTACATCTGTTTGCGTATCCTGCTCTTGCTCAGATGCCATGGCTGACGACACCGAACTCGGCCCGGCCGTGATCTCCACTGCCGAACCTCCAAATGGAGGATCCGCTGCTATACTATATCAGCAACCCGATGCAAAGATGGTTTCCATTGGCTATCTTCAGGATGGGAGCTTTGTCGGTGGCCCGAATTTAGCATTCTTCACGCCAGATGCATTGAATGGAGAGAAAATATTAGAATATAGAGTTAACCAAATGCACCGAGGTTCTTCTCTTTTGCTGAGTAAGACTGGTGGTAGCTGCTCTGCACTGCCACGGGCTGCACAGACTACTAAGCACAGGGAAGGCAGTCTTTTCTCCTCCAGAAGTTCTCACTCGAAAGCAATGTTTAACTCATGCTGTTGATAAACGGTGCATATCTACGGGGCCATCTTAATTCTGCTGGGCTATCCGGTTTTCTCTCTTGTTCAGGCTCTGTCCCGGAAGCGTTGGTCTTGCAGCGTAAGTGTCGAGCGCAGCCTCGGCTATTCCAATAGGTTTGCGAACGCCGGTAGGGAAAGGGCATATGGGTATGGTTTTCAGGTGAATGAATTCGTTGCTCAGGCGACATCATACAATACAACACAGCTCAGCATGGAATTCCTGGCATAGGTAGGTCGAAACTCCTAGATTACACATTTTGCAGTACGTAGCCGCACAGTAGCACCAAAGGCCTGACGTGTGCGTGTTTCTCTTAAGTTAACTGAAAGAACGTGCTGTATTTCCCATGCCATATTTGTTCTCAGGACGAGAAACAGAAGAGATGCTCGCCATGCTTCACAGGCTACGTGATTACTTTTCTTCCAGTGGTATGTCAGGATGGTTGAATGTCTGCGCTACGCAGATATTTGCGCTACGCACTGTAGACCCTTGCACCGTGTGTATTTCTTGTCATCCACGAACATTCTGCTAATTGTGCTGTGCCGTTTCCAGCTGAAGGACAGGCTTTTGATCAGGCTCTGTTAGAAATAAACAAAAAAATAGGTGAGGCTCGCAGAAACTCAGACCGACACTACAGTTGCTTTTTCCTCCGCTTTCTGTACAAGTAAGCATCGTGTGGATAATGTAGCCCTCAACACTTGAACATTAATGCTTTTCTGGATGTCTGTGGAGTTTGTGGATGCAGCAAAGGTCAATGGCGCAGCAAAGGAACTAGCTACAAGCATGTTGAGTCGCCACAGGCCCACAGGTATTGTCGCCATTCTCTTCCTTTAGTAACGCATTCCGTGCGGTGACTCCATTTAGGCGAAGCAGTGCACATCTAATGTATCATTATTTCACCTCCTGGTTTTGGTAGAGTTCAACTCATTCAAGTGTGCACTTCCGTTGGAGATCGCAAACCAACTAGAGCCTGAGTGTGAGGATGGTTACAGGAGGAAAACCGAAAAACGTCGTCGTGGAATTGGCATATGCCGATTGTGAGTTTACCTACAGAAAGAGTCAAAACCCTAAAATTCCACCAAAATGAGTTTACAGAGTAACAAGAAACCTACTAGCGCGGCGTGTCATTGCGATGCTGCAGCGAGTGGCCAGCTGTCTGTGGTGCTCCGAGTTCCAATCAACATGTTGGAATCTCCCACAAGTCAAGGATTAATTCAACAGTTGCACATTGCCCTGTCGTTGATTGTGGAAGACACCACAGCCCTCCCCAGGGACTTGGCTAACCGTACAACTTTCTACGGGACAGCTCTTCACACACTTTACAAGATCCTGGAAAGCGGCCACTGCAGCAGCTGCCCAGAGGGCAAAACGGAGTGCAGTTTCTGCAGAGCAGTGATGTTCAGGGACTTTGTGCACGTAAAAATTCAAGGTGAGCTAGGAGCTGCGAAAGAAATCGAAAAGACGAATGTCTCGCCTCCAAGAAAAGTGGCATGACCTCTAGAGGTTCCACAAACGAATAGACGGTGCTGTGCATGGGACAATGTTATTTCCTTCATTTTTGCCATAAGGTCGAGCTGAAAGAGTGACAATTAGAATGGCGAACATCATTGATATTGTCACGAAAACTGCACTCTCACTTTTTCAGGGCTGGGAATTAACAGCAAAACGATGCCTGACTCACTTTCCTGGGCCGAGTTCAGGGGACAAGATTTTCTCGCTTTCGGTGAGGAATGTTTAACGATCATTTGATTAATCGCAGCCAACCACGTCTCTTGCCAAGTAGTCAATGGCTACCTGTTAAGGTAGAGTGAAATCGGGAGAATTTGCGCTTCCCTTCTTTTCGACCTTGTGTGTGTCTGCTCTCTCAGCGGAAACGTCCATGGGTTCTGCTCTTTTAGGCGTTGAAATGGATTTTAACACCCAAATGTGTGAGCTGCAGCATTATCCCTGCCCTGTACAACATTCGTAAACACAGCAACGGTGCCTCACTTTCTTCTTGTAACTTGAGTTGAAGGTGTTGTTGCGCGCTCGCCATCTGCAGTGACCAGGGGCTCCGCTAGCCGAAAACATCTTCCTCAGCTGAAGGCGTACGCTACCACTTGCCTGAACGCGCACGTCACCGGCATGGTGCTACAAGGAAGAACCAACCCTTCACAGTGCGCTGGACTGGACTCTTACCTGAAGAATATCGTACAGACAACGCCAGTTGAAGACTTTGCCTCCTTAATGGACACCGCGGAGTTCAGAGATGCTGTTATCGAGGGCTGCAATGGTGAATCACAGTTTAGAGCTTGCTAGCTGGTTATGATTCGTCAGTGTTGCAAGCTGCAGAGCTGCTGGTATTTAGGATATTGATGTATTGTCACGGGTGGGCAAAATCCTTCCTCCTCCCTCTTGCGCTGCGTACTCGTTTCAAATTCTCTTCCTAGTTCGAGTGGAGGACGCCGTCACATCATGCATTGAGGGGGATGGAGAGATGCTTGCACTCCAACGCCTCCCCGAATTTAGAGCAGATGGTCGAAGCAGCATCTACGAATACCTCCGCTCCCTGCTATTTCCAGGTACAGGTGTTTGCTGTTAAGTTGGCTGTTTCGAGCAAATGTGCTCAACCCCCAGTAGATCAGCAATTGAATGCAAAAATATCCCAACTGTTTGCAAAGCAAACATGAATATCCAGCTGTTTGCCTATGCTGCAGTTCTCTTGGGAAACAAAGCAGAAGAGTTTGAGACGGCAGATTTGAGAGATAAGCCCTCTGTTCTCTCGGCTGCCCCAAATCTGAGCCAGCTCCTGACTGCCCGTGAGTCAGTATATAATCTTCATGCATGTTGACTACGGTTGTCTACTGCTGTGCTTTGATACTCACGATTGTGCATTCTAGCTTTCCTTGTCGAGTACAACCTATCTACTGTTACTTTGAAGGAGCAGCATTAATGGGTGGAAAAGATGCCCCGTTTTACATGTGTTGCAGTTGTAGGCGTATCGAAGAACAATGGCAATCGCCCAATTGTAGATTATCTGTTCCGCGACGAGGCTAGCGACCAAGCTGTTTCTGTGAATTCTGGAATTGATGCGGCTGTCGCTGCCAAGGGCCATAAGCCTTCCTTAGGCTCAACATTCTACGCCGGCCTTTGGTACAGCTTTAAATGGGCTTTGAAAGTGCTTGAAGATATCTTGAAGGGCTCGCGGACAAGCAGTCAGAGTTCTGCGGCCGGAAGCGGTAGCTCCAAAGGTAATTTTAGCTTACGTATTTCCAGTGGGTGTGCTATCTACATTTGATTGCGGTTCAGCAACGCCAGCGCTTCTGTGTAGCAATTTTTCCATGTTGTTTTGCTGCTGTTTCTCGTTGTCAGAAGCTGAGGCCGCAATTGTACGTGAGGTGCGGGACTATGCGCGACGGCTGCAACAGCAACACCCACAAAAGTATTCAACCATAATAGTAGCGCTGTCGTGGCCACAAAACAAATTGCCGGAGACCCCTTTGGAGGCCCGAAATTTTGTTGACGCAGCAATGAGTGAGTTCTCTGAAAAATTGTGTTTGGTTAGACTAGTCGGATTCGCATATGATGACAAACCTAAAACTTTGGGCTGCTCGAAGCACCGCTATTTGTTAATTCAGGTGTAGTTCTGGTTCCTGGTGCCATCCTGAATTTGTTTGACCAGCACTGGAATGCTGTTTCTACGGGGGTGACTCAGACCAGTAAGCTACCTGAGATCTCTTCCAGTTATTTCCAGTGCAGCTGACATGATCTGCTTCAAGAGTTAAACATGCTTCATAACTTGCTGAGTGTTGTGGTATACATAGTGCCGGAGAGACACGTGGCTGAGGGAGTGGTGCCCTTTACGAAACGGATCAGATACACCAACCCTGATATTTATGGCCAGGTCTGCCAAAGGCTCGGTTGGCCTTCCAGCCGGCTGCCGACCAGCTCGGAGGAAGCAGAAGCCTTTGTTTCGGCCTTGCGTGGTAAGCTAGTACAACTGCAGAAGTGCTCAAATCCAATATAAGCAGTGCACAGTATTTCACTGGATTCTGCAAGCTACATATTCACGTCCTTTGTGGGGAGTTGTTGATGTCCCTCGAGTCAGAAGTAAGAGCAGTCCAAGAGCCTTTAAGGAAGTGGCTGGTTGGCATCGGAGAGCCGTTTTCTGAAACTGTTACTTGGGACCACGTAAAAGCAGTGATTGACAAGGCGCACGGTAAGTAATCAAGCAAATGGAGCTGCATCGCATTTGACCCTTCGGTGACTCTCAAAAGCCTTCAGAAGATGCACATTTTACCCAGCAGGAGCAAATTACCCGTATTCTGCTTGTTTACGCTGCTACATTTGTTTCAGGTCCACACAGCAAGGTGCCCTTCTTCCTCCCATCCTCAAGTAAGATGCATTACACTGATTATCGTGTGCCAGCAAAGTAGCAATGACGACTCTTAGAATGTGCATCGATGTAGAGAGACGGTTGTTCGTATATAAATCTGGTCGTAGTAGAACCGAATCTTCTGTTTCGCACACACTTCCTGATCACGATATACCCAAAAAAGTGTTTTGCTCAGGCAAATGCAACTGCGTGCGGTCAACTGTGCTTGACCGATGCTACATCGATGCGCTAAAAACGACGGAAGATGTCGTCTTCCGAATGACGCTTCTATTCCCTGCTGTCATTTCTGAACACATTAGTCGAAATGCGAAGACTCTGAACACACATGCTGCAGCCCTCTGCGCCTCAGTGGGCATCTTTGTTACTGCATGGCAGCAGCAGCAGGTAGAAGCTGGGTTTGAGCACCCGAACGGCCGCCTTGCTCACGTCATGCTCATTGAAAGGCTCAAAAACGCTGGCGATTACACTATTACTACTATTGATGAAAACGGATATGAGGATACGTCGCTATACAACAGAAGGAAAAAGGAATTAAATAACCTCTTCTCCCGTATGTTTGTCACATGGTGAAAGTTCCTTACTAATCACTTTCCAGCTTGCAGTGGGAGTAATGATTTTGCTAAGAACAGAATGTCCCGATGCCCAGATCCGATTGTGTTGTGTGGTGTGTGGTTCAGGCGGAGCAATGAAGGCGTGTCTAAGCATGAGTACGCAAAGACAGAAGGAGTGCAGATCCCTGTAGTCACTTAAGCTCAAAAGAGATAGATATCCGTAAGCCAACAGCGAAAGTGAAGCGGGAGAAACTTGCACGCCTCTTTTCGCGTTGTGGTCTCCTGTTGTGGCCTCAGTCAATGCTGGAGCAAAAGTGGCTTACAAACCGGCTGGAATACAAGGCTCACAAACTGCAGCTCGCTCTCTCTACGGTGGAATAGTAAACTCTGTGGGAGCCAGCGCTCAGCATGTGGACAACTTCGTGCACCACATTCTTGAGCGAGGCGAAAGCCTGCCTCGTCGCTCTCGCCCTCCCCACCCGTTAGCAGGCCTATTTGCTGCTCTTCGGATTAGCCAGCGATTCAAGGATTGTTTTAGTGCTTCAAGAGAAATGACATTCCGTTCTTGGTACCTTATGCATCTGGAAGGAGACAACATTTTACGGCGTGTAAATAGTCATAGGCTTGGGGAGGAGCTTGCCTCTGCAACTTACGGTTTCGCTACAGGTCCAGGTGCTGACATTTTTGGTACGTCACTGAAAGAGATCTCGTTGGCCCTTTAGAGATTGCCGCACCCAAGCTTCAAGGCCTTAGTGTGCATGAGCGTTATTCTTTTATATTGCAGATGAAGCTTTTAAGACATTGATGGCTACTGTTACCACCCAGTGGGAAGACACCAACGCCTTCAAAATTTTGACGGCTCACACTCCTGGTAGTGGGCCCCTTAGGCTGCCAGAAGTTGCACCTGAAGACTTCGAAACTTCTGGCGACAACCAAGAAAGGCCAGGCCAATAATTTTAGACGGGGTTTCTCAAAGGATCAGGCGCATCCTCGAGTGGTTGAGACGGTGAGGCAGGTGCCCATCATGTGTGAGAAGGCGGAGGGGAGCAGGAAGCCAAGGGGAAGAGTGACTGCTTGATGCGGACAGTATCAGCAGCACCTTGCAGTATCGGTCGACCCTAGCTGCCTTTGCTGCCGGACTCCACTGAGTCTTAAACTCATTTCTAGAACGTATAAGCAATGCCCTGGGGTTTTGTGTTCCCCAGGGATTCGCAGTGCTAAATATATTTTTACTGGGGTGCATAATTCCCGAAATTTTAAGGTTGCCGGAGCCGGAGGTCACTGAGAAACCTAGCAGTGTCTAGTTATTGCAGAGCAGTCATTCATTGCACCTTCTGTCTAGGTATTCGGTTCTTTCCTAACAAGGAGAAGCTTCTGGTTCCTCGACAGGTAGCCAACGTATGGTCTGGCGTTGTAGGAAGCGCCCTCGGTAGTTCAGCTCAGTTTTTAGGGATATGTGGGAGACCGGTGTCCAGATTGCAGTACGTAACTTATCTATGTTTAAGTAAAAATGCCTGCTCTGCATGTCGCATGCTTGTAGCCTAGTATATCTTTCCCCACAGCACTCTGCCGGCAGCCGTTTACGGGCAAACATGTTAGGCGTTTCGTAGTGCAGAGACTTCAGACGGCGCTAAGCAATCCAGGGGATGTCGAACAATACACTTACACTAGCAGATTACATGGTTCCTCTGTCTTGGAACATTAGAGGTGTAGGACCACGCTGAGTGCGGTCAGGTTCGCACGGTAGATGCGCCAGCGATCCAAGTCACTCCTTCCAGTCCACGGCGGCATGCAATTTGACTCCGGAGATACAAATTAGGTGGCTTTGGGTGCCCCAGTGTTCGTGCTTAGGCGTACTCTTCACTCCTTACTCTTTCCCGTTAGCTGCTGGTGGTCAATCGTGTTGACAGATCTAGAATTCCTAACTGCGGCTGGTGTCAAGCATGTATGTGTGTTCGAAGGATAGAAGCACTTTTCCATTGATGGATCCATAACTTGTTGCATATGGTTCATTGCACGGTCGTGGCTTTCACCGCGTGCGGGCTGTTTCCTTGCTTGCAAAAAAGCGTCCTCGCTGCCAAAGCATGACCCGGGCAAACGGAAAAAGCCATGCTGGCAGGGATCTGTATTTATCTCAATGCGCCTAGGTATGAAAAATGCGTGGCAAAAAAATTCGTTACGTGTGGGGGGTATTAGGCCCAAGCTGCAAAAACCTGCCGGTCAGCTTGTATTGTGCAGCGCATCTCGCAGACGTCCTCACCGTCAGTTTGAGATAATGTCCCCCCACCAAAACGATGCCATAAGGAAAATCCATTATAAATCAGATTTTCAAAGGAATTCGGGGATCTGAGAAGCGCGGTTGCAACTCTACACAGGCAAACGGAGAACGTTTGTTTGTCAACACGGCAAGTCAGCCCCACTGTCGGTAACTATCCAAGGCTTCGTTTCTCACTTGATGAGTGCGGGAACGAGCTACAAATTAAAGTACAGAAATCAGGGCATCCGTTTCCAGTTGTTCTTCTCAGCAGGCATTGTAAGAACACCGTTGCCACAGTGATCCAGGTGAGACTTCCCGGGCAACTGTAGCGTCCCAGGTCACCTATCCACTGTTGTAACTCAACAGGTCGAACTAATAAACGGGCTGTATTTACATTGTCAGGTGAGCCAGAAGCCAGGCTGGAACCACAATTTCCCACTAGTTTCATCGGGGCGAGCTGCATGGCAAGCTGTGGCGTACTGTGCGACCACCTGTCCAGGGCAACGAACCGTTGCTGCTCCCAGGAAATTCCCCAGGGCATTCCTGTTAATAGGTTCCCTTTGGCCTGAAAAATTCGAATATCACGGCTACGGATCCGTGCGGTATCTTCGCCAACACCGTGTGAAGTCCCGTGTGGGCTTGGGCAACTGGGACGTTTGTTCCGATGAGTGTAGCCCAAAACCGTTGCTTATCCTATCTTGAGGCCGAATTCAGAAACCTGCGACAAACCCCATCGTTTGTTGATCAGTGGCACAGCACGGATATCAGCAAGCGAGTATCAGGACCCACTCTCCTCTACCGGGGTGTGCCACACATCTCACATGACTGTCTAGCTATCTTCCTTGGATTTGGTGCCTCCAGGAAGGCCCAGCATTACCGGAATGCAGCCAAACCTGCACCATCCATGCGAAAAATTTTGAAGAAGGCGTCTCTGATGTAGCGACGCCCAAACGTCAGACGGAAGTGGAGAGGCACCGGCTGAGTGCATACAACCCCAAGACGGAGGGTTAGTCCGTTAGCACCGACGGGAATATCCATAAGCTCTTAAGTGCGCGGAAGATGAACGACTCTCCAGGTTACTCCCATCGTGATGCTCATCGACTGAGCACTGATGGCGCTAGCAGAGGGCAAGAACCTCCCAAGTACATGGAACGTGGCATTTACTCAGAGGTCCTTAGACCGCAACGGTCGGACGGCTTACGAGTGAGAAGCTGGAGCCTCTACTCATGCATTGTGTGAACACGTACAAATCCTTATTCAATGGCACTTGCGCAGCTGCATTTCCCTCCGATTAGTTGGCTCAGCCGTATTTCGGTTCATCCTACTTCTGTACTTTTGGAGAAGCGACCCACTCAAAGCGACCCACTAAAAGCTGCATACCGCAACCCTCTAAAATGTTTGGAACGTCTTTTACGGATGGGATCAAGCTAATTTTGACGCATGATATGTCTCTTACATCTTGCAGCAAGCGTCCAGGGGTCCACCAGAAGGAGCGCGGGAGCAAGAGGCCTCTTTCGTCCCTCCAATCCCTGCCAGAACATTTCAGTCTACCGAAACAGCATTTAGAGGTTTGCGTAATACTGGCGATAAGGGCCGTTGATTTCAGCACAGCACATGGATTAGCTCTGAGATATCAGTTACAGAGTGCATAGAGGCCTTCGGCTCACCTACTGCTAGAGGAGCAGAATGTGTATTTAAAAGGCTGCTGTCTCTTCCACCCCAACGAATTGAAAACGCAAAATGACGACGATAGGACGTTGTTGCGTGCAAAAGCCTAGCTCAGAAAGCCCGAGTGTTTGCATTTAGGCCTTGTGGAGCCCCCCCCTTTTGATGTTGCTCCTGTGGAGCCCAAAGTAATAGCGGCGAAGTTCCACGCTCCTACGAGCGCACCTCGGAGGGTCACGGTGGAAAGGCGGCGCCGGGCATATGAGGCATACGATATAGAACAGTTACTGATCGAGCGTGGAATCAACTACAGGGATCAGACTTTTGAATCGAAGAGCTGGTTAGTGTGCGGCATACCGGTTAATTGGCTTGGGTGGTGCTGTAGCATACCAATGGATTTAGGCGCATCAAACTGTGTGTCAGGGCTAAGATGCACCCTTTGTTAGGTATACTATGCTTGCTATGCTTCCTATCGACGTTTCTTAGGCTGCCGTTAGAGCCATTTGATGATACAACTTTTGACGATCGTTCGCCACAAGAGTGGATGGCTCTCTGCAAAGGTCCTGACGGCTCATTCCTACCCCTGTCTGGAAAGGTGAGAAATTTAATGTACCCGAAAGTTGTCCTTGTAAATCCATTTCCTCAAGAACACGGAGTCTTTCGAGTCCGTTAAGACGTCCAACGGCCCTCAGTACAATTTATTCCTTCGCATGATAACCGCTTGGGAAAAGCTTGAAAGCGGGTTTTGCTGTGACCATGGTACCAGGGTCTTCGTCGAGGCAACGGAGGAGACTGCAAATGGGAAGCTTGCCGTGTTTATGCTTATGATGAGGTCTCTTGCAAGTTTCACGTCCAATGGTGCGACCGAAAAGAGAAGGCCGAGTTGCTGAGAACTGAACTTTTATTCAAGGTAATCGACTATACCCCGTTTTCACAAAACTCGAACGCATGACAGATGTTGCGCACATCTTGTCTTATAGGCAGCGAACCCCGGTTAATATTGTACATGCCTCAGAGTGAAGACCCAGTCAAGTTTGCTGACAGGCTGCAAGCCGCACATAAATCAAGGTATAGGCCCATTTGCATCCATTTTAATCCCTTCCAATAGACACACTGCGTGAATGTGGTTGACGTGGCAGTGGATTTAGTTGAAGGATCCGCATTATTCTCATGTTTAGTAGCGGCACCTGGGAACAAAGGCACACCTACTTAATGCGGGTGTTTGTCGTACAGGGCTGCTGCGGAGAGCCTTATCCAGTATAACTACTACATAGACAATATGCCCACCAGCGACATCCCTGGATTGGGTACGTCTTCATGAAGACCTTTGCTTGCTGCAAGCCGCTCACGCTCGCTAATCTTGTGGCATCCACGTCACTTGACCAGCTCAGAGGCATCTTTTGCAAGATTCCCAAGGGCTTCTCAATTTCTCCCTGCAGATGAGGTGCAGCAGAAGAGAGTGATGGATAAAGCTTTGAGCTGTCCTAGGACACGCCAGTGTAAATCGGCTACCGTAGATTCTTTGCTAAAAGAAGTTAATACCTACTTTGCTAGGACGATGAACAAAATTGCTTTTGACATATTTCTTGACCGTAACAAAGACAAGCGATTACGTACGGACTTGCAGTTACCTCCAGCACCGAAACCACGGCCACCATCATGGTGAGGAATACTTGTATGCGGCAGGCATCTAGTCAGATACGGGTAGTAAACTAAAAAGTATAGAGTCAAGATCCCTTCACCGCTTCCCGTTGTTATTTTTGCGGGAATGAAAATTCCCCAATTCAAGCCCCTTGCGTTGTATCTAAGAGTTTATCGGAAGGTAGTTTAAGCTGGATAGAGAAGTGTCTTGCTACTAATTCCTCTTGCAGGCATGCCTTGGTCACTGTTCCAGCATACGACTTTTCCAAAGCATTCGCTTCCTTTTGTTCGACTTCCCTTTACGTAAAAAATGAGGTCATACGGGCGATGGTCGGCATCCGCGAAGAATGCGTGGACGTTTTGGAAAAGCGTATTTTTAATACATCGTTTCCACGAGTACGTATCGGTCGCGTAGTGCATATCTGATTTGTTTTAGTATGCAGTTAAACTGAGCCCGAGTTCTATAGCATTCATTGCTTTCATTTTATTTGCAGGCAGTAAAACTTGATGAATTTCGCCAGATGCAACGAGCTTCGATAAGTCAGGTTGGTGGTGCCGTCTCTTCCGATTGCCTCTAGATTCGCCTGTTTTGAAACTAACGGAAAGCGCTTCATACTCATAAGTGCTGCAAAGTTCATTTGTGCCTTGGAACTACTCTGCTTGCTGACCTAGGTCACATACTTTTTGCAAGAGGCATGGGCCTCTAAACTTCACGAAATAATCGACTCCAACCTGCGTCACGTGGGAAAGGGATGGTTCAATATATACGAGTTCAACAAAGAAACATACGAGTACGGCAAAGTCAAGCGAATGCTCATCTTGACCCGGCTTCTGATGAGGGATGCTCTACGGTAAGATATTTGATCCCAGGAAGCGAGGTTGATTGCATGCACTTACCTCGTCTCCTGTCATCTTTAGTGTTCGGATTTCGTTCTGGTATGTAAAGCCCTTGTTCACCGCCCATGTGAAGTTCTCAGAATTATGACAACACGTTCGATAGAGGATTTGGTGGAGCTTTTTCGATCCTCAACGCCTGAAACAGTGAATATCAGGTCTCTCTCCGACGTCCAAAACATATACCAAGAGTCGCGAGTCAAGTCCCTAGAGCGCAAGCTCCTGTGGAAAGGCCTGTTCTTTGTCGAAATCACTCGGTCGCCTGATGGGACACAGTTTGTGTTAACACCTCGCCCAGAAGCTTTTGTAGAGGCTGCCGACGAGTTTTTCGACAGAGGGCAAGTCCTACAGGGCTGTAGAACGTGGCTGGGCATGGGGCTTCTCCATTTCGACCACCTGATTTGAACAGTTTTGTATCGTGGTTCTGTAGGATTCTGAGGATGGGAGACATACCTCAACCAGAAACAATTGTCCTTCCTCACTTATTCAAGAGCCAACAAAAGCACATTGCAGCCCCTCTTGGATTAGAAGAAGCCTCAGTACAGGTGGAGTACCAGCAACACAATTTTGCTGGAACTTGGCATCTACCCTACCCACAGTGGATCTATAGTTCTGGCTTCACTTGGAAGTTTAGCTGTTCTGCAGGCCCAGGCCGAAGTGGTGATACGACCGATTGCTCAGCTCGCATCGGCCCGCCGAACTGATGTAGGAAACTACTTGTACCCTTTTTGCAGGCAAGCAAACAAAATATTTTGAGGCTAATCGAGTTGCATATCCCGTTTCTGCAAAAGTTCATCGAGCACTTCCAACCGTTTGCTGACATTCTTAACCTCTGCTCGGCTGACGTTGTTGCCGAAACGGAGCAGAGAGCTGCAGTTGGCAGTGTTGCAGAAACCTTCCGGCAGGCGGTCTTAGGCTACCAAGAGGTATGCATAGCGCCGCCCAGCTCCAGCAGGCTTGGTTGTTGTACTTCAGCCACTCTTATATATGAGCCTGCAATGGAAACGTGCTCCTGGCAGCAGCCTGTGTCAATTTTCATTTCGCCTTGTAAAATGCGGTCGTCCGTTTTCTTCGCAGAGAATAAAGCAAATTGAAGAAGATATCCCTACTTCAGTAATTGTTGGAGTATTTTGTGTTGGCTGTGAAGACATAAAGAGCAGCTTGAAATCTACAGTTAGAAGCGTTTCACAGCTTCTCCTGGATGTACTCGCAAAATGGTGGGGCATAGTGGAAAACAGTGGAAGAGGGGGCTCGTAATGGAAATGGACCTTCATGTGCCATTGGCCAATCAAATATCTCCAAGATACTTACAAAATTCCTTGCATGCTTTGAGGGGGCAATCACTAGCGCTGCATTTACAATCTATGCCTTGGCTTGTCTAAGTTACTTCGGTGATGGGCTTGTGGGATTGTCACTTGCCGCAGCTTCCGAGACCAGTGCAAGCAGACTCTGGAAGAGTTTAAGCGGATCTCAACAACTCTAAAGCAGCAGCCTACAGGAATCGAAGAACTCACGGAATTGAGGGAGTTTATGGATGATACCCCAACAAAGCTCGAGGCTCTCGCCGTCGACATTAAAGCAGTGCTGCATATTTTTGATGTGCTAGAATCCTTTAAATACAGGGTGAGCACCGATGTAGCAATAATAACATTTGAAGCAGAAGGAGGGCCAACACTGTTTCAGGCAGCACGATCATGTGTGCACCGTGTGTAGACCACTTACAGGCAAACGTACTATGTTTCATTTGTTTCTAGTACAGCTCCTTGTGGAGGATCACAACCTGCGTTGGAGGCTTTACGGCTCGCCAGCTGAGATCCTTGAGCTGTCGAATGAAGTTGCTTCATCCCTGGTCAAAGAAAGAGCTCGCTTCCTTGATGATATGCTAGTGCAGCAGGTAAAATACAACTCCTCAGATTGCTTATGAATGTTCCATGAGGCCAGATGCAAGAACACTGAGCAGATGCTGCAGTTGTTAGTTATTTTTTACTACTGACTATTTGGTGTATGTGCGTTTTCCCTGCTTCGGCGACTCTGCGTTCTGGTAGTGCGAGTTCGCAGCTACGATTGCCGACCTTGCTGATGTTGTTGCCGGATTTGCCAACTTCACGGATATGTCAAAACTAGCTGAGGTATATGACAGCGTCCTTGCCGTTGGGGAGAGGATCGAAATGAGCATTCAACAGGCCAAAGTCTTCAACCACAGAGAGCGCCTTTTCGGTAGAGATGTGACGGACTACACCTCGTTAACGAAGATTCAAAAGGTTGGCTAGATGCGCATTAGGTCCAAATGCCCTCCCTGGAAGGCAGGATGCGGTCTTAACTACTTCGACAGGGAGTTTTGGCAAATGTGCAGGAATTCGAGCCGTTTTCAACCCTATGGCAGACAGCCTATCAGTGGAGCGTCACGCGGAACTCAATTTACACGGCTTCTTTCGAAAGCCTAAGCGGTGCAGATATTGAGAAACAGGTTAGGAGACACTTATTATTCCACAAACGCAATTCAGTAACGTGCGACGATAGTAAACGTCTGGACCGCTATACGATACTAGCTTGCGCAGCCTTTCCAGAGTTAACAACGACACGGGGATGTGCCTTACCAATATTCCTTTCATTTGCTGCAGGTGTACGGAGGGATAAAAGCACTTAAACGGGTGGAGAAAATACTGCAAGAACGCGGCCTTCCAGAGGTATTCGCCAAAGCCTCGCAGGTCACGAACGAGCTTACCGAGTTCAAGCCACTTGTCCCTATCATTGTTTCTTTAAGAAATGACGGAATGCGCGAGCGACATTGGAATAAAGTGAGCATTCGCCATGCTGGTGACACCCTGCAACGCTTAGGTTGAGCTAGTTATAAACTAGCCCAAGTCCCACGCAAATTGTAGCTTTCAGTTGAGGAATTTGAGCAATTATTATTTTTCTCATCGCCTCAGCTTTTCGAGCGCATCGGCGAACCCCAGCTAGACGACAGTTCCAGTCTTACCCTAGGTGCCCTGTTGAACAAAGGCATTGCAGAATGCACGGACTTCGTAGTGGAACTGGGGGAGCTGGCGACTAAGGAAAGCTATCTCGAGAAGGTCAGCAGTTCCAAGCACTTCCAGCCACATCTGTGGACCATGGATACCTGCCGGATTAGTGCACTTTGACAATGCAATTGGTGGCACCCTAACGATGTGCAACTCATGTCAGTATACATCTGTTATGATTAGGCCCTTCAAACGATGAAAGCCGACTGGGAGCATGTCAAGTTCGATTTCCCTGAGACATACAAGGACACGGATACCTACATCCTGAAAGGCACAGAAGAAATTGTTGCATTGCTTGACGAACATATTATGACCACACAAGGACTGCAATTCTCAATTTACAAAAAGCCACTGGAGAAGGAGATTGATGAATGGGCAACTCTCATTATGACGGTAAGTGCAAAACTGTCCCTCTCACCCCTCTCTGTTCGTCTGAAAACACCGTGGGAGTTACCAACAAAACCTCTGTGGGATTGCTTTTATCTCGTATCACAGGCGTCCGAAACCCTTGACGAGTGGCTCAAGTGTCAGAGAGCCTGGTTATACTTGCAACCCATCTTCCACTCACCAGACATACCCAAGCAACTTCCAGCGGAAACAAAGCGGTATAACTGCACAAGCCGCTAATGGGGGAAGCTCACTGTGCGAAGTTTGTGTTGAATAGCCCAGGGAGGATATGACGAGTTAACCTGGTCACCTGCAGTTTTGAAGCGCCACTGGTTTTTTGGTTCAGCTTTTTCACAGTGGATACTGCCTGGAGGGTGCTGATGCGACACACCTACGAGGAGCCTCTGGTCTTGACAGCCTGCTCAACGCCGGGTCTTCTGGACAAGCTCCGCGAGAACAATAGACTACTAGAACGCGTGCAAAAAGAATTGCAATCATATCTAGAACTAAAGCGTAGCCAATTCGCTCGATTTTATTTCCTTTCAAACGACGAACTTCTTGAGATTTTGTCGGAGACGACGGACCCGCTGAAAGTTCAGCCATTCCTATGCAAGGTTTTTGAGAACATGAATGAGTTGGAGTTTTCTTCAGACCTTGTGGCCACTGCAATGTTCTCTGCAGAAGGTATGCGACGTGCAAACGCCTTTGCGCTGCATCAGTAATTTTTCCCTGGTAAGTGCAAAAAATTTTAATTACACGTTCCATGATTTCTGCGCGTTCAGGTGAAAGAATGGAATTTGTCAAAGGCCTCGTAACTGCAGGCAGAGGCGTTGAGACGTGGATGCAAGACTTAGAGAAGATAATGAAGTTGTCTGTGAGAGAATGCCTCCACAAAGCCATACTTGACTATCCTATTTCGGAACGGACAGCATGGTGTACGAAGCATGCTGGACAGTGTGTCCTGAATGGAAGCCAGGCACACTGGACAGCTTTAGTAGAAGATGCGATCCAAACTGGTCAACTTAAGAGCCTCATGGAGAAGCAGACACAGCAACTCTTGGATTTGGTAATTGGAAGCACAACAGTCCTGCCTTGACAGCAACTGTAGAGAATGTTTAGCACACTTTTTGATGAGCTGATGCAAAACAAGCCGTGGGGCACAGAAAAATGCAGCAGCAGTCGAGTATCTTATACGTGGTTTACATTGTCATCTCAAAAGTGAAGAAAAGTCACATAGCTCTCCTGAATACATATGCAGTAGCTTTTGCCTAGGTCCACTGTTTGTAGGTTGCGCTCGTCCGTAAAGGGCTTAGCTCTATGCAGAGCATTACCATCGGGGCGCTCATTGTTATAGATGTCCACGCCAAAGACATTGTCCAGCGCCTCTGGAAGGAAGAAGTATCCAGTGTGGAGGCATTTGAATGGATTGCCCAGCTGAGGTATTACTGGAGAGATGACAATTGTTGGATTCAGTGTGTTCAAACGGACTTCCCTTATGGATATGAATACCTGGGCAACACATTCAGGCTTGTGATAACTCCACTTACAGACATGGCCTACATGACGTTGCTCAGTGCTCAGCAGCTAAACCTGGGTAAGTAGCCTGAGTGCACTTTCGTTTTTGTCTTGGTTTATTAAATATTCGTCTAGTAGCTTTCGGCCCCCAGAATATCAAAGCCTAGCATTGCTGGGCAGTTGCACGGGTGAGTGTGTTGTCTCAGGAGGATCACTGGCAGGCCCTGCAGGAACTGGGAAAACTGAAACAACAAAGGACTTGGCCAAGGCCTTGGCGACGCAGTGTGTCGTTTTCAACTGCTCGGAAATGATGGACTTCATAATGATCGCAAAATTTTTCAAAGGATTGGCTTCTTCCGGCGCCTGGTGCTGCTTCGATGAATTTAATCGAATCAACATTGAAGTAAATGCTCTAGCGAGCTTCCTGCATGCACAGTTCACTTCCGTAGCTAACCTTAACTGCAAAGGAAGAGCAGCATGCCAGGAAAAGAAGACAAGAGATGACAGCATTTTCGAATTCCCGCAGGCGATCATCTACGTTGCGTCCTCCTCTGCAGGTCTTGTCCGTTATAGCACAGCAGCTTGTAGTGCTTTTCGGGGCAAAAGCTCAGCTGCAGGGTTACGGGACGACACTGGAGATTGATTTTGAAGATTCGCGCATACTTGTGGAGCCGACGTTTAATGTGTTTATTACCATGAACCCTGGATACGCCGGCAGGACGGAACTTCCTGACAATCTAAAATGTCTTTTCAGGCCTATGGCCATGATGGTGGGCCAATGAAGCGTTATGCCCAATTGCTATTCAGGGAACGTTCCCCTTCGTTGTTGAAAAGATTGCCGTTTAGACCATCCCGGCGTTGCTCACAACTGCTGATTGACTTGATATCTGTTGATACAGTCGCTCCATCGACGGGTGCATTTACGCTCAGGTTCCAGATTACTCGATGATCGCCGAAATTATGTTGTATAGCTTTGGATTCGACCAAGCCAGAGAACTAGCAACAAAGATGGTGGCAACATTCAAGCTGTCGTCAGAACAACTGTCTTCTCAAGATCACTATGATTATGGCATGAGGGCAGTTCGGTCGGTTATCAATGCTGCCGGAGTCCTGAAGAGGAAATACAGTACCATGGATGAGCAAATGATTCTCCTGCAGGCATTAAGAGATGTGAACGTTCCAAAGTTTCTGTCTCATGACCTCCCGCTGTTTGAAAATATTATTGCTGATCTATTTCCCGGTGTCGAAGTACCCCGTGCCGATAACCAAGTTCTTCAAGAAGCGCTCTTGCGCCAATCGGAGGTGCTAAAGCTACAGCCGGTGGAACCCTTTATGAGAAAGGTGATGCAGCTGTACGACACCGTTCAGGTCCGCCACGGCCTCATGCTCGTAGGCCCAACAGGAGGAGGCAAAACAAGCAGTTACCGTTTGTTATCCGCCGCCATGAGCGACTTGTATAAGAACCCAGGATTTGCAAAGGTGAGGCGAGAAAGCTTGGCCTTCCATTGGGGCGTTTTTTCAAATCCACAACCCAGGATTCAATTTATACGAGAAATTGGCTTATGCAGGGAACTGTTGTGCGTAGGTGCACGTGAACGTCCTGAATCCGAAATCAGTGACCATTGGGCAGCTCTACGGATGTTTCAACGAAACAACGCATGAATGGACAGATGGCCTAGCTGCGGCACTCATTCGTCATGCCATCCGTGACACCTCCTCCGACCAGCATTGGATTATGTTTGACGGTCCTGTTGATGCTTTGTGGATTGAAAGCATGAACTCTGTTTTGGACGACAACAAGAAACTGTGCCTGAATTCAGGAGAAATCATTTCCCTCACGAACAGAACGGTTATGATGTTTGAGGTAAGCTATGCAGTGTGGAGTGAAGGCGTAAGAATGACCAGTTTTATTTCGTAATATCACCACTTCTCAGTAGAGCGTCCAGTGTCTAACAGATGCAGCTGTGCCAGTACTTGACTTCCACGCATATTGTACCAGTAATGGACGTCATTGGTGCTGCTGTAGGTCGAAGACTTATCCGTAGCCTCTCCTGCGACAGTCAGTCGTTGTGGAATGGTATATATGGAGCCAGAAGTCCTTGGGCTTTCGCCTCTAGTTGCCTCGTGGTTGAAGTCGCTCCCTCCGACGTTTAAAGAGACGCACAAGGCACTCATTGAGAACCTTTCGAGCAGCATTTTCCCAGGGGGAGTTGCAGTTCTTAGGAAACAGTGCAAGGAGGTTGTTTCAACGGTAAACACCAACCTTTGCACATCGTGCCTGCGCATGCTCGGCTCCATCTGTTCTCGCTACCGTCCAATAGACAAGCCAGCCGATTCTGAAAAAGGCGATGCCCTGTATGGACGCCTCCCTGCGGCATTCATTTTTAGCTTCGTCTGGTCATTCGGCATTACTGCAGATGGTGAGCATTACCACTGCTTCTTACAGCGCTACAGGACTAAGCCATGCGCATCACCGATTCATCACAAAACCAGCACGAAGGCTGCTTTCGTTGGCTTTTCGTCAGGTTCCGGCAGAAAGAAAATAGACGATTGGCTACAAGGTCGCGTGCAAGAACTCGGACTTGATATTGGAAACTTGGGTGCTGGATGCAGCCTCTACGATTTCTGCTATGACATTAATAGCCACCAATGGACCCCTTGGGGGGAGACAGTTCCCTCATTTGTCGTCCCAAAAGGCGCGTCCTACGAGAACATAGTCGTTCCAACCTTAGATTCTATCCGCTTGGCCCACGCCATTTCTACTCTGTTGCTTAACGGCCACAGCGTAATTTGCCCAGGCCCAACTGGGACTGGTAAAACAGTCAATTTGACTGATCTTCTGTTGTTAACTTTGCCGGAAACCTACGAAACGCATATTATGACGTTTTCGGCCCATACAAGGGTCAATCAGGTGCAGGTAAGTGTGATTAGAGCTCCACTCGCTCCCGGCTGCCAGGCCACGAAGCTTCTCAGAGATACACGGCCAACAGCAGAGCACTGCTCCGCTCTTGGACCGTCACGCCATACACAGTTCAGAAACGACGCAGTTCCTGCTTACCGGGCCTTTATGTGACAGGACCTGCTGGAAGCAAAGTTGGAAAAGAGACGCAGGGGCGTTTTCGGCCCACCAGCTGGCAAAACATGTATATTTTTCATTGATGATCTAAACATGCCGCGGAAGGAAGAGTTTGGAGCTCAGCCGCCTTTAGAACTCTTGCGGCAATGGTAAGCATTGTAAGCTTTTCGCAAAGGCCGCGAGAAGAACGCCTACGGTTGTTCCTTCGTTGCACACGATCCGTAGAACTGCCGCCCTACGCGTTGTTCAGGTTTGACCACAAAGGGTGGTATGATCGCAAAGGTTTGACATTTCAAGAAGTTGTGGACGTGGGTATGGTTGCGGCCATGGGACCCCCAGGAGGCGGGCGCAACGAAATATCTGCTCGTTTGTTGAGGCACTATTGTGTTCTAGCATATGACGAGCTTCAGCGGGCTTCAATTGCAACAATCTTCCAGACACTCAACAGGCATTGCTTCCAGCAGTTTCCGCCCGATATTCAAGTGAGCCTTGCGCATTACTTGCGTAGATGGAGTACAACGCCTGTGTTGTTTGTTGCATCCTACTTGTTTGTGATTTGGGGAAACTGTAGGCCTTCACATGACTGGTAGCTCACACGGCCATCAGGGCTTTTGTAGGCGGCATTGTAGTTTCACTCTAGGGTCTGGAAGTGACATTCATGCGGATGGATCTTTATACATTAATGTACTTTTTGTCTAAGTGTTTCCATTTGCCTCCACTCCAGGCTCTGACGGATCCGTTGGTGTTCGCGACAATTGACCTCTATGCAGAAGTCACGAAGACATTGCTTCCAACTCCAACGAAGTCCCATTACACATTTAACATGCGCGAAATTTGGAAGGTGTTCCAAGGACTTGCATTTCTTTCTTCAAAAGTGGTGAAGGAACCGGCAGCGGTGAGCAGCAGATAGCCCGGTCTGCCAGGGGCCATGTAAACTCACCTTTAAATGAAAGCTTCGGTTCCAGAAGCACTTTTATCTGCCGCATAGTTTCACGATCTACTTCCTAGTTGATTGCACGAATCAGCACCGCTTTGGTGGCAGGCCAAAACGCCTGTACTAGCCCGTAAACGCAGCTCTCCAAGGTCTTGAGAACATAGCACACTTCGTACTTCGCCGGCAGACAAAACATTTGCGAATTTGCATAGTTTCACGTTAGGGGTGGACCGCATTCAGTCACGACAGTTTCTGCGAAGCTTACTGTGGGAGCAAATGCCTTTCTGTTAAATGTTCTGTTGCGTACGGTCTGGGCTTTTCAGGTAATCAGATGCTGGGTACATGAGACATGCCGCGTTTTCTGCGACCGGCTCGTCGACGATGACGACAGGAATTGGTTCTACGATCTCCTTCAACGGCAAGCCAAACAAACGTTTGGCATCGAATTCAGCGACGTTAAGGAGCTGTCGTCAATGATTTTTGCTGATTTTGTTCAGCAGGGGTCAAATAGGTACTACTCGGTAAGAGCAGGATGTTTTGCACGCTAATGAAGCTATCGACGTAGCATAATCGTACCCTTAGCTCAAGCCAACTCACTCACTGCTTGGAACGCTTTGAGTGACAACTCACATGCTGAGTTCTTAATATCCTACTGCTGTATGAAGCCCGCCTGTGTGTGCACTGACCGTCATGACATAGGAGGTGTCTTCTGTGGAAAAGCTCAAGCAAGTCGTCGAAGATTATATGCAAGATTACAACAATACGTTTGCAGTCCCCATGCAGCTCGTAATGTTCAGTGACGCATGTGCCCATGTGGCGCGAATCTGCCGCGTACTCCGGCAGCCGTCAGGCCACGCACTTCTACTTGGAGTTAGAGGCTCAGGACGGCAGTCCCTCAGCCGTCTCGCTGCCTTCATCATGGAGATGGAGTGTTTCCAGATAGACGCTACCAAAGGTCCTTCAAGAGGACAGCTGCTCTCCATCTCTAGAATTTCCATGCGTTGTTTTGGCGAACCGTCAACTGATCCGCATCTCATTCATGTTCGATGTATGCACCTACTGCTTCTGTTCGTAGGCTATGGGATGGCGGAATGGAGAGAGGACCTGAAGAAGTGCTTTATGAAATCCGGATTGGAGGACAAGCCACAAACTTTCCTCTTCTGTGATTCGCAAATTCTTGGAGAATCCATGTTAGAAGACATTAACAGCGCGTTGAATTATGGAGACGCTCCAAATATCTACAAAAAAGAGGACATGGAAGAAATCATGAAAGTTTGTAGGTGAGCAATTTCTTTGTGTAGTTTCCTCAAAGGTATCGTGTTGCCTGGGTGTGTTATGAAGCTGTGGTGCATCATCCGCGTTTGTCTTCAGGGTATACTGTAAGCAGCTAGGTGTCTCCCCAACAAAGGGAAACGTCTTCAATGCGTACGTTAAAAAAGTCAAGGCGAATCTCCATATTATTCTGGCTATGAGCCCGTTGGGCATACAGTTTCGCACTTGGCTCAGGATGTTCCCTTCGCTGACCAACTGTTGCACCATCAACTGGTTTTCCGAGGTACGGGAGCTCTGTGATGAGCTAGCTATGATGAACTTGCTAAGGGCATTACAGACAATTTTTATCCTTCCCGCAGAGGCCGAGCAAACCAGGTGGATGATTCGGTATTTTGCTTTTGCGAGAGTGCTGTTTCGGTTTCTCTGTAGTGGCCAGCAGAAGCTTTGATATCTGTCGCTCGCATGCAAATGGAAAAGTGCGAGGTGCAGCTTACAGCTCAGGACGAGGTCCTAGATGTTCTACAAGCTATGCATCGAGGTGTCCAAAATACTGCCACACGCTACAGGGAGGTGCTTGGCCGGGCCATGCATGCAACACCGACGACTTTCTTAGAATTGCTTTCAGCATTTTTTCACCTTGTTAGCACTAAACAAGTTGAATTAGTGACCGTTCAAGAACGATTTGAGAAGGGACTAAGAAAGCTGGAAGAAACAGCCAAGCAGGTGGCGGAAATGCAGGCTCAACTTCAGGAACTCCAGCCCGTCCTCCAAGCTACCTCAGAGGAGGTGGGCTCGCCAGACAGCAGACAGTACACTGGCTAGGTAGCCGATTCGTGATCTATGGCTATAAAATGTTGCTGCGCTGACCACTGTGAACTGTGGAGGTACCCTTGGCTACACGATGCGCTGCACAAGGTAAGTAAAACAGAAAACATATTCTCTACAAGGACTGTAACGCAAGGCAGCATTTCCTTTCATACTCGTCAGGGACGCAATGATGAGTGGGTGCTATCGTAGGTGGAGAAAACAATGACTCAAATTCAACAAGACCATGCAGTTGCAGATGAGACAAAAAAAATAGTAGCCCGAGATGAAGCGGCCGCTTCGAAAAAGGCAACAGAAACTCAAGCTCTCAAGGACGATGCGCAACGGGATTTAGATGAAGCACTTCCAGCTTTAGAGGAGGCTGTGGAATGCGTTAAAAAGTTGAAGTCAGACCATATACGAGAGGTTAAAGCCTTATCAAAGCCTCCTTCCGGTGTGATTCTTACAATGGAAGCAGTGTGCATCATGTTTGGGGTACGCCAAGGAGCTCAAGCTGTCGCTTTCCATAGACGCTCATATTCTATAGAGGTGCTGCTCGTACAGTTTCCCTTTTACTGTTGTTTTCTGTAACTTCAGGTGCCTCCTGTAAAGAAACCTGATCCATCGAGACCAGGTTTGAAGATTGAGGATTACTGGGAATCTGCTCAACACAAACTCCTGAAGGACCCAAAAAAACTCTTGGAAGACCTACTTAAGTATGACAAGGTGGGTATTATTAACTCGTTAATCTTGCTGAAGCTCTTTATAGCTGCACGAATATCAAGTGGCCAGAACCATTCCAACCTTCGTGTCTACCGTTCAAACTAGTGTTGGCCACGCGAAAGTAAGCTCTGTGCTTTTCATTAACATGCCATCGTCCCGTCCCAGAGTTTGAGCGTAAAAGGGAGCCTATCCAGTCACATCTATCATATGTCGAGCAGGATAATATTCCGGAAACTATAATAGCAACTATCGGTCCATATATTGAAAGAACCGACTTTGACCCGACAGCCATTCGGAAGGCATCCGTTGCCTGCGAGGCCATTTGCATGTGGGTCCGAGCTATGTATAAATACTACCATGTTGCGAAGACTGTGGAGCCAAAGCGGGCAAAACTACAACAAGCAGAAGCCGAGTTGCTGTTAACCACACAGAACCTCAACAAGACAAAGGCCAGACTCAGAGAGGTGGAGGAAAAAATAGAACGCCTTGCTGCCGATTTTGCTCTTGCTGTCGAAAAAAAGGTGATGGACCCCACTTTCACGATGGCTCATCAGCAATCGCGCCTTCAAAGCATTTTGGGGTCGTGTCACTTATGGGTTCCACGTAGAGTAAAATAGACAGGCCTCCCGCGTGCACCAAGCAACAGCTACGTTGGGAAGCGGCAACAGCATTTGTCGAACGACATGACAGAAAGTGCAGCTACAATGCGGACAACAGCTGGAGCAAGTGCATGAATTTTTATAGGGTGACACAACCTAAGTAACTGACAATTGTGGAAAGCTTCGTGGATATGCCCCTCAAAATAGTTAGGAACACTGCACCAAAAGACCTCCACTAGACACTTCAACTGGGTGGCCTTACAGGAGCAACTCACCAAGGAGATTCAAAGCTGCCAGAAAAAAATACAGAGGGCAGAGCCCCTTCTGCTAGGACTAGCCGACGAAAGGCACCGCTGGGGAGAGCAGGCCTGCCTCTCTAAGGAGCTCCACAGCTATGTATCCGGTTAGTAGAGCCACGCTTTCACACTGGAAAGTCAAGCAGGACCCTGTGAAAAGGAAAGCATCTCTGGACACTCGGTCTGTTCTTGCTTTATCTGCGTAGGCCATGCCCTCATTAGTGCAGGAATGTTAACGTATGCTGGACCGTTTACAGCAGCATATCGTGGAGAACTGGAAACTCAGTGGTCGGACCTGCTTCGCCTGCACCAGCTGCCCTTCCAGCCATCGTGTGGACTCAAACAGTTTCTCGGTATGTCTCCGGAAAAGTGCAAGGACTGCTACAGGGTTGATAAGTTGTGGCAAATCTGGATATGTGATCTCCTGACGATATGATATGCAGGAGACCCTGTAACTATTCGACAATGGACCCTGTGGGGGCTACCAAATGATGAGTTATCTATTCAAAATGGCATAATCATGGACCGCGCGAGGCGCTGGCCCTTAATGATTGATCCGCAAGTGCGCTTACCGTATCACCGCATCGTACACGATATGTTTGAGTGCAAAATGCTCCTTAAATTGTACGCATGGCGCCTCCCCTCACATGAAGCTGATGTGGATGTATCACAGGAGGTGTGATCGTGTACTTGTTCTCCACAGGGGCAGGCAAACCGTTTTATTAAGCGAAATGGCAAGGCCACTGAAACTGGCTTCGAAGTACTGAAGATGTCTGATACCACTTTCATGAGAGAAATTGAGCTTGCCCTTCAGCTGGGGAAATGGGTCCTTATTGAAAACGTCTCAGAGACTCTAGATCCAGTACTCGACCCAATACTTCTCCAGCAAAAGACGAAGAGTGGCTCGGGTGAAATATAAAGGCACTCCTGCAGATTATTTGTGAGTCAGACTGCTCACATCGCCCTGGGAATTCCGTTGTATGTTTGGCTGTCATGGCCTGTGTGTTGTGTGTTGAAGGCTACACCATTAGACTGGGAGAAAAATCTATCCCATGGGGAGCCTCTTTTAAACTTTTTCTGACCACAAAACTCCCAAATCCAAAGTTCCCAGTTGATATATTTGTCAAGACAACGGTCATTAATTTTGCAATCACCCCAGAAGGTGGCGTTGCACGAAGTTATAGCGGGTTTTGCACGTCAGGCTTCTGAGGAGACTGCAGCCAGTTCCTCGTACCTACTGCATGAGTAGTGCGTCCGGGAAGTTTAGCAGGCAGTCTAACAAGGTAGTGAATCCTTGTCTGGTTCAGGCTTGGAAGATCAAATGCTTGGGCTTGTAGTGACAAAGGAAGCACCCCAGCTCGAAGAGCGAAAAGCTGCTTTGGCACAGAGTAATGCCGATATGCGGCGTGAGCTACAAGACTTGCAGGACAAAATCCTCCAGGTCATGTCGCAGTCGCAAGGGAACATCTTGGATGATGAAGTTTTGTTGAATACCCTAGCTGCATCCAAGCAGACGTCTGAGGAAATTCAAGAAAAGGTTCAGGAGGCGGAACTGACCGAGCGGGAGATTGACGAAGCACGGTATGTTGCTTAGGTCCATTCCCCTTCGTTTAAGGTAAACATTTGCATTAACCCAAAACACGCAAGGGGTACATACCAACGTTTCTGTTCAGGCAGTGCTACAGGAAAGTAGCAGCCCGATGTAGCCAACTCTTCTTTAGCCTGGTTGAACTGGCGTGCATTGAGCCTATGTACCAGTATTCTCAGCAGTGGTTTCAAAACCTGGTCTCGATCGGCATCAGCGAGGTGAGGATTTCGTTGGGAATGAAAAGCTTGCCAGTGTGATATGACCTCTCCGCAATCCGCATCCCATTGAGTTTAATCATCCTCGCCGTGGAAGCTATGCCTTCGAGGTCCCCGGCCCGCTGTGCAGACTCTCTTGCTTTCTTAAGCTGCAGAGCAGCGACTACAGCCCACGTCGTCATCAAGAGGGGCAAGCATCTTTGTTTGTGTTTTCTAAGGCCCCCACGACTCCAAATGTCGAGCAGCGAACTCAGTTGCTCGTGGACCACCTTTCCTATTTGGTGTATCAAAACGTGTCTAGATCCCTCTTTGTGAGACACAAGCTACTGTTTGCGTTCTCTCTCAGCTTGCGAGTGAGGCTCAATTCCTACAGTGGTATTCCAATGGATGTCTTTAGAGTATGTGGCAAGTACAAGAGCTCCAGGGCCACAGCTCTGTTCTGCAGAGAAGTAACTTTAGAGCTCCTTAGTGCTTTCGTGCACTTGCCGCAACAAGCGCAAGTGCAGAGATATGCGCTATTTCATACATATCCGGAAACTATTTGGCTGGACAGGTGCAAGCGAAGACTCCAGTGGATCCTGCAGAGCTACGCTTCCTCTTGACGGGTACTGTAGCTGCCTCAGGCAACAAGCAAAATCCCATATCCTGGCTCACAGAGAAGCAGTGGCAGGCAATATGCGAGCTTTCACATCTACCTGCATTCGATGGGCTGGACGAATCGCTGGAGCAAGAAGAAGAAGGTTTTCGACGGATTTTTGATTCGCTGGAAGCCGACCAGGAACCACTACCTGGCCGGTGGCAAGGCCTGAACTCAATTCAGGTGTGTTTCAACAGACGAATTGTTGCAGATAACTAATTGCGTCGTAATTTGTTTACGGACACCTCTGTTCAGGAAATAAGGGGGCATGGTAGTTGCTAGTGGTCGACTGCGCCCTCTTGCGCTCCTCAGAAAATGTGCATCCTCCGGATTCTCCGCATGGATTCCTTAACAGCTGCAGCAAGCAGCTATGTGGCTTCGGAACTGGGGGCTCGTTTTCTAGACCCTCCGCCATTTGACTTGGCCCAGTGCTACAAAGACTCCACCTCTCAAACGCCATTAATTTTCATTCTATCACAAGGCTCCGACCCCGTGTCTGAGCTCCATAGCTTCGCAAGAGAGATGAAGATGAGCAGGCGGTTCGAATCGATTTCATTAGGTGAAAATAAAGCACCTACGCTCGTCTTCGGTATTATTCCGTGACAGTGTCGTGCTGTCTCAGGTCTTTATAGCTATGTGAGGTCTCGTTTTGCAGAGGCGTGTGCAATTACATATCTTTACGGCCACGTTCTCCCCTTAAGCGTCAGCGTAAGTGGAGCTGTGTGCCTTTAGGACAAGGCCAGGGGCCCAAAGCAGCGAAGCTTATTGAAGAAGGATGCAGTCGGGGAGGATGGGTACTTCTGCAAAATTGCCACCTTGCTTCTTCATGGATGAGTGAGCTTGAACGCATATGTGAGCAATGGAATCCCGAAGAAGTGCACCGGGACTTTAGGTAGGCCACATTAACCCCATGAATAGCGCGCACTTTTCAGCTGACGCAGGCGTTCCAGTAATTTCATGTCTCCTACTATTCCCAAATTCCAATCGCTTCTCGGAGAATGGAATGCATTACATGTATTCGGTGCGCGTGTGCTAGGTTGTGGTTAACTTCCATGCCATCACCATCGTTCCCAGTTTCCGTCTTACAGAACGGAGTGAAAATGACTAATGAACCCCCGAAGGGGCTCAAGGCAAACTTGCAGCGCCTCTATGCGGGGATTGACAACCGACAGCTCAACGCAACGCAGCATCCTTCCCATTTCAAGAAACTGTTTTTTGCCTTTTGCTTCTTTCACGCTATAGTGCAAGTAGGTGAACCAACGAAGCGCGTCTCTGCTTCGACTTCATGGCTGTCTTGTACACGATCTCAATGACAATGTAAAGCAACCAACCGGCCTCAATGACAATGTTGCAACCGTTTGCCTGACAAATTCCCATTATGATCAACTATGATGAGTTAGATGATTGTGTGCAAACTAGGAACGCCGACGTTTCGGGCCAATCGGATGGAACATTCACTATGAGTTTACTCAAGATGACCTTGTCGTGTGCCAAAGGCAACTAAAAATTTTCCTTGACGCAAGCGACAACATCCCTTTTAAGGTGTGTTTGAGGCTCGTGTGTTCCAACAAACATCGAATATTCAGTACAACCTGCACATCAGGGCCACGTATGAATGAAAATATTGTGCGCAGAAAGCAGAAAGTCCGGCTGTTGTCTTCTATCAGGTTCTTCGCTTCCTCGGGGCTCGGATTAACTATGGTGGACGTGTCACTGATGCAAACGATAAGAGGCTCATTGATTTCATCCTCCACACCTACTTGAACGAGAGGCTTATTGAAGAGGTTAGACGTGTCTTGTGTTCAGGGGAATCCTTTACTTTCACCTGACGGTATGGGTTACAGCAAAAGATGTGTGGGAGCCGGTCATGCTGGATTTTCTCGCTCAGGGTGCAGCTTACAAGTTTTCAAACTCGGGAATTTACTACTGCCCTGATGAAGAGGACGTCGAAGGCTTCCAGAAATATATTGCATCACTGCCCGCAAATGCTCAGCCAGAAGTATTCGGCCTCCATGAGAATGCAAGCATAAACTGTGCCCAGATGGAGGGGAAGGTATGCCCCCGATTCGAGTGGGAGGATTCTATAATGGTGCCTAATCACGCAGTTGATCCAAAGTTTTTTCTCCCTATGAGTGACGGTCGTGTGCATTGTCACACTTGCTTTTCGTGCACTTGTGGGGAACTTCCGTGTGAATTGATTTAGGAGCTGCTAGACGGCATATTGTCCATGGCACCACGAAGTAGTTCGGCTGGCTCGACGTGCCGGGAGTCTGCCATTTCGGAACTCGCTGCTCATGTGCAATCTCTTCTGCCAGACTTATTTGACGTAGAAAGTATTCAACAAAAATATCCTACTCGCTACGACGAATCCATGAATACTGTGGTGGTTCAAGAGGCCATTAGGCGAGTGGCCTACTAAATCTGCTTCTTATTTGTCTACCGTCGTGTTTCCAAGTGGTGCTTTAAATAGCTGTACAAAGTGGATAAGGGCATGAGGAGAGGTACCGTGGTGGGCCCTGAATGAATTTGAGTGGTGCCAATTCTGTATGGCGTTCAGATACAATGGATTGCTAACCGTCATGAATAAGACAATAAAGGACCTACAGCTTGCAATAAGGGGGAGAATAGTGATGACAGAGGAGTTGGAGAAGATATCAGCCGCTCTCTTCGATAACCAGGTCCTGAGGTGGCACAATACTGTTTCGAACATGCGGTTGTCGCATGCCATGGAAACCAGGCTTGAAGCCTTACAGGGATCATGAAATTGACTGTTTTATCAGAATAACTGTAAAAATATCGTTCTCCTCTATGGTGATTTTGCAGGTTCCGAAAGTGTGGTCCGATAAAGGCTTCGTCTCAATGAAGCCTCTAGGCTCGTGGCTTAAGGACTTAATTGCGAGACTTGATTTCCTTAACACTTGGGTCGTCCAAGGGCCACCGAAATGCTACTGGATGTCGGGGTTCTTCTTCCCTCAGGCAAGATGACTTAGAGCTGCGGCAGATATCTGCCGAAATTTAGTAGGGAAGAGCCAGTGCGGTAGACTAGGAAAATATATGTTTGTTGCGCGCAGGCGTTCTTAACAGGCGTGCTTCAAAATTATGCACGAAAATACCGCGTCGCCGTCGATAGGCTTTCGTTCGCGTATACTGTCCTTAAGGCCACAGACGGATCGACTGTAGTAGAAGCTCCAGAGGACGGATGTTTCGTTCATGGTATTTTCTTGGAAGGATGCCGATGGGATGGAGACAGAGGAACGCTGGTAAGTGACAGCCGTGGTCTTTTCTGAGTAAACAGCGACTGATATGAGGCTTAGAGCGCTCCTATTAGCAGGGCAGTTTTGTATGTCTGGTGATAGCACGTGACATTACAGTTCCAGCGGAAGCAAAGCAGGTAGGCTCCCCCAGGTATTCATATGTCTATGCAGGTGCCTTCACGGCCTAAAGTGCTCTTTGAGGAGCTTCCGGTGGTGTGGTTCCTACCCCAAAGGGATCGGGTGCACGAGTCTACAACCATTTATATGTGTCCTTTATACAAGGTGCCTAGTCGCAAGGGGACACTATCCACAACAGGGCACTCGACAAACTACATCACTAGCATTGAGCTTCCTTGTTTTGACCCCCCTGACGTGCCTATCAAAGCTGGGGTAGCTGCACTTCTTGCACTTCAAGATTAAGGCATTGACTGCCCATCGTCGTTAATATGCCTGTTGTGAATCGAATTTGAAGTTCCCCATGAGGGATCAGTGCGAAACTCGGGCGATCCACTACTTTGATGCAAATGTTAGGCCCCTATGTCTTGGAATCTGCCATGTAGACACGCAGCAGAGAAGCCCTAAAAGTGAACGAAAAATCAAGGAGTACACAGCAAACGGGAACGTTATTGCCTGCGATATGTGCTTGGCTAACTAAGGGACCTCAAAAATTATTTTTTAAGAAGGGACATAATAATTTTTGGCTTTGTAGCATTCGGGTGCTCTCTATGCTGATCTAGCATGCTTTTTGTACAACAGCACAACCACTACAATGGTACTCAGAATGGACATTTCGACATGTTCGGCAGAGAGAACAAATAATAGTAGTAGTAGTATATTGGGCCGGACTAAACATGGCAAAAGTCTCTAAGACCAAGTGGGCCCTCCAGCTACCGGGGGTCTGTAAGACTGGCGGTGTTGCCCACTCAACCGGGGTTACCAGTGGATTATCACCATTAGTCTCCCTCTATTGGGAGGATTGGACCCAGGATATAAAGTAGGTACTTTCTTTAGATATTTCAAGGTTACATTAACGGTTGTTAGCCGAGTGTAGCCTATTCCGATAAATCGCATAGGGTGAGCAAGACTTCGACTGCAGAATACAGCGAATCACCGTTTCACTGTTGGCAGTGTTGAGTTATTTGCTCACAGGGCGCACTGGCCAACGATGTTGCCAAGTGCGACTAAAGGGGGCACTTAAACCCTTGTACGGCCCTTGTAGGCAAACTGTTTAGAGGCAAAAGTTCTAGGCAACTGTTTTGCACGGTCCCTACATGCAGATATGAAGGCTTGTTTATGCTTGTATTTGAGGCTAAATTGCACCTTGAGTTGCAGCAAGGTGCGATACAACTCACGTCTGGGCGCCTCCTCTCCTAGTGGTCTGGGCGCTTGTGCCGCTGAGCTCAGGGCTCCAGGAGACTGGGGAGTCAGACCACTTGCATTGAAGGCACCCTTATCCTAACTATTTGGGTTCCAATGTAACTCTTACTAGCCCGTGGAGAAGATCCAAGATCAGCGTTGCCGGGCAGTACCACACGAGCGACCAATAATCCGCGGAACACCTAAAGCGTCGACGTCACGGTAGTCCCCATGTCCCCAATTAAGCATATTTTGTCATTTTTCATGTAATATGAAATGATTTGCGCGACGTTATGATCCAATGCGGTGGGTGTGCAAGGCGTTACGAGCTGTGTCCCGCTTTGTTATATCGGGCATCCGTCGGGAAAGAGAACTGTGGCGGAGGCACAATAAGAAGGAGTTGTATAGCAAGCAGAGGAAAACAGGGAAGTTCAAAAGTAGATGGAATCTACTGCGTTTGTATGTATTTCAGGCGTCTATTTCAGGCGTCAACGGGATCATTAGCTGACGGGACTGCTGTCGCATGCGTGAGGTGGAGTCACATGCAAGATAGCTCAAATGTAGAGCTATACATATTACGTTCGTATCATCCTGTGTATGCAAAAATTGATAGCCGATATCGACAGTCACGTTAACAGTTAGTTATTAGCTTTCCTTCTAGATTTCTTGTACGTGGCCGGGGAGACCCTTTCTCCCAAGGCAGGCAGAATCCCACAGCAGCACCCGAACTTGCCAGGTGGTTTGTAAGCTCCCACTGCAACGCAGTGTCTGCGACATTATTAAGGCGGGAGGAATAATGTTGCAGAAGTCCAATCATGCAAATAACTTACACAGTAGGGAAGGCCTTGTCTGTGTGTGTAGAAATTGTTGGTTAGAGCAATTCTAGATGACGTCTCTACTCTGCGTCATCCTGCTAAAGGCTGCCACCTCCTCGGTTGACCAGGGGGTCAGCGAGTCAACAGCAAAAGCGCAGCGCACTGAACAGCACACGTATTGTTGGTGCCAGTAACAACTGCACCTACAATAAGGGAAAGATGCCCCGACGCTGCACAAGCAAGGAGGCAAAGCCACTGTTTTAACGAAGATTCAGGCGAAACCGTCTAGTATAGAAGGCACCTTCAGTAACAACAGACTGGCCTACTAGTGTTGGGCTTCGACGCGTTTTGGCTCGCGTACAAGGCAGCTTCCCCACTTACAGGTAGTCGTTTTCGAAATTGAAACGATAGAATTCGCACGGGGTCATGGCCGAGATGTCGCAAACTTCTAATCAGGAGCCCAGTGGTGGAAGGCGAGGAACTAAACGACAACGGAGGAGGTCCGATGGCTTGTCACCACGGGAAGTTATGCCGCTCGCACACCAGCAAACGTCTGATCTCCAAACGGCACAATCGGCATTGCTTCCAGGAGTTCGCACTAGGCGTTTAACGACGAGTGGGCAAGATTACTCTCAGAGGCGAGGGCAGAATGAACAACTGCGTCGACATGAGCAGCGTACAAGTACTCAACGCCGTTCAGTTCGCCGGCACCTACAACTGCGCCAGCGTCAATCCCCAGAGACCACATCAGGAACGTGCGAAGCCCCAAACAACGCTGCACCCAGTGCACCTAGCACACAAGAAGGGCCTACGGCAGATGCTCAGTGGAGACAGGACACACCAAACAATGCGTGCCCCGAGGGGCAAGCAACCCGAGCATCGACCAGGCAACGACGAAGAGCTGCAGGCTCACGTGGTCCTTGTGGAAGCACAAGAGCTTCCTCTTGCCCGATGGAACCGATAGAGCCCGACGAACCAGTCTGTGTTCTCCGCACTAATGCTGACCCTCCAAAAGACCCCAGTTCGCCGGTGTTGGACGGCAGTAGCATACCTGCATTTGATAAAATTTGGGTTGAAGAGGAAGAAGAAGGCAAACGGCTGCTAACTTTACTAGACAGAGCCCGCTCTGCTTTGCTCGAGCCACTTTTCGACTTCCCTGCTCAGCCCCAGCTAAACTGGAAACCTTCAAGCAACACTTGCTTAACGGGCGCGCTGGGATTCTCGGAAGCATTGGACGAGCCGAGCGTGTGGCTTAGTGACACCAATGGAAGCATCTCATCCCTGAGAGTCTTCAGTGGCGCTGCTTACCTTTCGCATAAACACATAGCTGCACTGTCTCAGACAGCAGCTGGTGTGCCATAATCTTATTGCACTTTACACGAGAGTAGTTCAGGGCGCTAGACGGTAGATCAGACTGTAGATCCAAGCAGGCTTGTGCTGCGGCACGAAAATGCCCACACTATTACAGTTGCATTTGCTGATTGGTGATAAATTAGATATATGATAAACTACCTTGCCACTGTGTGGTTCAGGTTTGCATGCACTGCTGCAGTCACCAACGGCGGCCCGATGGCACTTCCTTTTTTTTTGTTGCCTTTTGATTCGAAGCGCTGTTTCTGACCGTCTCCGCTATGGGCTTCATGCACAAGTAGAAGCAAAACCTAGCATAGGGCCACTGGACTTTGTGGTTCAGTGTGTGAAGGCGTGGAAATCATACACATTGGCATTGTTGCTCTTCAAATATCTCTACGCAAGGGGCTCGGAAGCTCTCTCGCAGCAACAGCCTGGATGCTTCAGCAACCCTGCGAAGTTTGAAATGCATGCAGCAAATGCGTCAGAGGAGGCGCTGTTGGCAGCTCAAGCAGCAGGGATAAGAAGCGCCAAAGCGCGTGAAGCTGTAGCACGTGCAGCAATGAAGCTTCTATGCCAAGTTTCTACTATCGATGAGGCTGCTGTTGTCATTTTTGGGCGCTTTGTCAGCAGACTGCCCTATCCTCCAGTTGGCGCTGTGTAAAAGAACCATTTTGCTTTAAAAGTTGTCATACGTGGATCCTTAACTAGTCCTTAAAATACCGTTTGTTCAGTACCAGAACCCATACCCTTGGTGCATGGCTTGTGCACATGGTGTCAGGCACTATGCGGGCTCGTGGAGCTGTTAAGGTCTCGAGTGTGGGGAGTAATCGATCAGTTAAGGCATGAGTGCTCCAGAATAATAATCGAGTCAGCATTGACAAGTTTCGTGCAAGCTGAAGTTGGCCATCAGCTGGATGGTACAAGATTGGTTGAAGAGCGTCAACAATCGGGGAATGCGTACGAGGCCTTCAACGAAAATCCCCATCTGCAACAGCAGCACGAGCTTCAGCAGCAGTCAAAGCATCCGGATGCTCTTCACTGTAATGTTCCATCCCAGTTGTTGAGCATTCCGGTGACGGAGAGTGGGAAGTCTTGCGAGCAGCAACGGGACCAGCTCCCCCTTAAACAACAGGAAGGGAAAGAAGAGCAGCTGCAGCACGGCGATGATTACGATGTGTATCTGGTAACTATCCTCTCTGCAGAGGCGAGTATCGCTTTGGCGCCTGTGGGTCTGCGGCAGATGCAACCGCAACTCGACAATCCTACTGGGCATCCCCCTGTCTGTGAAAGCCAAGCAAGGATTCCAGCAGCCACTCACCAGGATACTTTCAAAGAGAAAACCCAAAGCCCAGAATGCATGGGTGCGCACGAACAGCGCAGCCCACCAGTCTGCATGGTAAGGCCAAACGAGGAGGAAACTCCCGTGTCATTGCTTGCTGGGCAAGCTGCAACAACAGGACTGCCAGCAGCAACAGCACAACTCCAGTGGATCCGGGAGGCCCTGATTATGTTGAGAAGAATTGATGATCCACAGTACGTCCAACTGCAGCGCCGGAAGAAGACAGCCGCGACTGCCGGAGCAAGTGCCGCTTCCCCTTCACCAACTCAACATGGAGGAAGCACACTGCTTCCAGAAGACACAGCAGATGCATCTACGGTGGCACCTCTCTGCCCAGGTTCATACAAGTGTGTTTTGCCGCCCCCGCCGAGGAGCAGCCGCTTGTTATATGTGATGTGGGTTGGTGTGGGTGGAGGGCCATGGGGAGGACGTTCAAATACGTGGTTTAACCATAGAAGGTGTGTCTCAACTGACAGAAACGACGAATCAGCTGCCGTGAACCGCGTGATTGCAGCAGAGACTGGAAAAACTGGAAATTGAGAACTGCATGTGCTAATCAGCTAACATTTTATGCACAAATGAGCATCCGCTGCTCTTGATACAGGAGCTGATGATGACTTTATTCTGAAGCACAAATTTCATGTGCAAAGCATGCTTGCGCTAAATGCTCTTGCATTTGGGCACTAAGCCCTTCACGTCAAGTCATGTACTTGCGTTTTCAGGCAGTTATTGGAAGGGGTTGCAACAGCTCATGGACACGCAGCTGCTAAGATGATTGCTGGAAATGTGGAACTGCGAGCCTTTCTTCGAGCGGTGGAGGCGCTTGCAGCTGCAGAACGCTGTCTCACTGAAACTTGTTTCGGTGCCCCAGTAGGCACGTACTGGTACCTTCCATGCATGGCCTTTCTCGGGTGCCTCAAAAATACATTGGTGCCTGGAAATACAACAGTGTTCTGTTAGCTAAGCAGTTTAGTAGCTGATAGCACTCTTCACAGCTGGGAGTATTCGTGTTGTCTTTGTCGCCCTGTTTTCAGCTGATTCTGCGGTGCAGGTAGCTCGACAGGTCTTACTAAGGAAGTGTTTTGACAAAGTCATGTTGCTTCGACCCACTTTGCAGCAGCTGCTACGAGAAGATGACTGGAGTGGCAAGCGTCCACAATGCATGATTTAATCGTCACTCCTAAATATATGTATTGGGAGCGTCATGCCGGTATATGCGCCCGCCTTGTTTCCCCCCAACTGCTTTCGGGTTTCTCCTGTGCACAATGCTGCAGTGGTGGTGCTGCTTTTGCACTGGGCGAAGGAGTGGCCAGAGTGTTTAGACAGCATTGCTCATCAACTGCGCCTGTATTGGTCATCATCGCTCAGCGATTCAATCCAGTAAGAATTTCAAAAAACGGTCAAAACACCCCAACCATGACCGAAAACAGTATATCTATCCCGATGCTTCTTCAGTACCAAGGCTCGAAAAGCCTATTGCGAAACAGTAATATTTTAGGTTTTTCATACTAACTGTCTTCTGGTGCTTCTGCAAGCTCAGATGTGCATCTAAGCAGTGGGACCTCATATGCACTGCTTGCCGGGAAGGACAAGGCGCTCTAAGGCTACCACAAATTGAAGAGCCGTCGCATGTAGGCATCGGCAGTAACATTCAAAATGGGCGGCAGCAAGAGAAAGGACGTAATGCTGCATCAGACGCTGAAGACAAAGAGGAACCTTTGCGCACAAGAGCAATTACGTCGTCTTCAGCACAAACAGCAGTCTCAGGACAAGCAAACCCAAGCTGTGATGTTAAACCAAAAGGGACACCTGTACACTGCGACTTTTGTCCTCTGAGAGGCGAAATGCTCGTCCTGTTGCTGTTGCAATACCTCAAAAGATCCGAGAAACAGCTAACAGTGTTCTGTAACAATGCGCCAATCGCTATTGAGTCCCGGAACCAGGTATCCTACGTGACGTAAACAGCAGGCAGTTTCTTGCACATTAGCAACCTACAGCAATTGTTGCTGCATGCTTTCAAGCTATTCGAAGGTTCCGCGGCCAATAATGTTTACAGAAGTAGCCATACTCTCAACTTTTGAATGCCTGGCGCAGGCCTTTGACACGGTCGTGTCAAATCCGCAAGTGGCGCGGTGCTTAGCTTGTATGGCAGTTCCTACTGCCAAAATACTCACAGTTGAGGAGGCAGTGGCTGCGTATATGGACCTACAACTACGACGTGCTGCAGCTGCAACGTTGCCGTCAAAGGACGGCCAGACGCCAGAAGCCAACATCTGGGAAGTGCGTCTTCCTTGCAACATACGTTGTACTGCACAGAGCAGGGAGCAGCAGCCACCAGCATTACATCATCTGAGCGTGAATGAAAGGCACAAAAGCTCCTCTCCCTTGTTTTCAGGAGACTATAGCTCGCCTATGCTCTAGACTGCAGTTCCCAGAACGTTTCCTCTCGGCATATGCAAGACTGCTAGCCCGCAGGCTCTTGCCAGAGTGGGTTACTTGGGGCCTTAGCAGCAGGAATAGTCCCCTTGAGTGTGATATGCTTGTTAACCGTCTCGAGAGGATTCCGATCCATGTACGGCTAGCTCGAGCGCGCCGTGCGGCGGGGAACAATCATTGCGCATACCGGGCCTTTTTTGAAGACAGTGTCACACAAGATAGCCAGCGGGCAGTGGGCACTGTAGATGTCTTCTCTGGTGTAGCAGCAACAGTTTGTGCCTTAGAATTGAGAGTATGGGAGGCAATACAACATGCGTTTGAGGCCCGCTGCCCTGTTCCACCAGAAGAGCAGTGGCGTGTGCGACAGGTTATATCGGACATTGCTGCAGCAAGGGAGACTTTATTTCTGTACATGAGCCACGCACAACAAAAATCGGCTTCCCCTTGTCCCAGAACCGCAGTGGTTTCTTCCGACGCAACCGCCGCAGAAGTGCCTCTTGCGGTGGAGGATGCTGAGACTGGCGCCGACCAGCAGCTGCCGCACAGTACGGTAGTGGAGAAGGAAGGTCATGCTACTTCCGAAGAAACCCTAGGGACCGAATGCAAGCCAGCTGCTTCAACAGGAGCTAAACCCGAACGAGCTTGTAGGTTCGAGGCCTTGGTTCTCACTAAAACAGCCTGGGAGATGTACCTCCCCTTTGGCACCCCTGAAACAAGAAGCCACCCCGTAAAGCCGCCCGGATCGGAGGCCCTCCTTGGCCGGCTCAGCAAACTGTTGGTAAATGTTGGAGGACTCAATATTCCAAAAGAGCTACATATGCACTTGGAGGTTGGTTTGCTCTCTGGGATCAGGGGTGTATTGTCCACTAACCACAGGGCGAGCGTAATCTACTCACGCAACACCATTGATGTATAACCCTGCTTCATTTTTAGTAGTCTTGCAGCTAGTTTTGCTACGTTTAATTTCTGTGCACAATAAAATGAGTAGGTCCCGTTTACCTTGTTGCTGGCCTCGCCTGTGGCGAAGAGGAAAATATACAACATACTTCACACCCCAGAACTGTTTTTATAGCTCATTTGTCTTTACAGGCATTTAGCAGCATGTACAAAACACATTTCCCCGAGCGGCAGCTTCTTTGGCTGTGGAGAGCGGGACACGCAGACATGACCGTCATCCTTCGTCAGCACCAGCAAGAGACTCAGCCTCCAGCTGAGATCTCTGCTAAAGTGCAAGCAGCGGACTTCCGCGTGTGCCTGATAACAGCATTTGTACTGCTACTCTTTAACGAGTACGTACTAGCGGCTGTTTGCAACGGCGAGTTGCATCAGTGACTCTGCTTCTCCATAACATGAATCTCAAATCGCCAGGTAGCAAAAGAAGAAGCCTGCAGTGAAAGGGGGAACAGCAACATTCATGAGAGGCCGGAAAGTTGCCGTTACAAGGAACTTCTCATGGACGGTTTCTGTGTTGTGATTTTGCTTATTGCAGAATTCCACTTGTTTCGGCGCAGACAGCATCGCACTTAATTGGCGTTTCCACGGAAGAAGCCTCGTCTATCTTAAAAGGCCTTCAGACGGAACCGCAAAACCTTCTGGTATGCCGCTGACTCTCGCAGCCAGCTAAGCATCTCCATTCATGTGGATAAACCCGGAGCACTCTAGCCCCTTTTCCCCATAAAGCTGGCAGGCAGGCCTACATCCATCGTTGTTCCAGCGTGAATCTTGTCTCTTCTTAGCGCAGGTCCTCAGGCGACGGCCTATCTTCGTTGTTCTGCTTCAATGCAGAGCTTGACATTAAGCGTCTCCCTTGCGTAGTCAACCCTCTTGCAGTAAATTGAAACACGTTATTTCGTTATTGCTATACGAATTTAATGACCTCTTATTTGTCATCGTCGAAGTGTACAGCGTGCTTGTTCTGCTCTGTGTGGACAATCGAACAGGCCGGAGGCTCTACAGAAAAGGGTAATGAACCACTGTCTCCACGGAGGGTACGCGGCCCACTTGATGCGGAAGAGAGAGCAAAGCTTGATGCTAAACTCGTGAGGATATTCAAGCAACACCGCCGACTGACTCACCAACAATTGATGCAGATTCTGCAAAGGTCTGCTGAGAAGCCTTCCACAACAGGCGAGCATGCTGATTGTTGCGGGTTGAGGCCGGAAACTGTGAAGTCATCTCTTGAAGGTCTAATATCAAAGGAATACATCGCCAGAGACGAATCAGACCGGTATGTGCTTGTTGCGAACACTGTAGAAACCTGGTTGCTGCAGTTCCCCTCGTAGCAACCCAGGGTTTGCACTGCAAGTTTGCGTTGCAGGAACGTATACTTATACATCCCGTGAGGATGTTCTGAAGGTTCCAGGGGAAGCGCAAGTGGCTGGTTCACTATTGCCACGCTTGTGATCCCATCGAATGCTATGTCTTAATGAGCAAGCCATAGCTCGCTAATTGAAAATTTGGTTTGCTCCGCTTCTGACCGTTAGGCAGAAATCTGTCGACCGAGGCCAATTATTTATATATTGTCAGGTGAGAACCCTCAAAAGGCCGCTCCACGTAAACTACCATTTTCTTGCTCCCGCTTGGCAGGAATCCATTCATGAATGTTCACCTGTGCGAGAATGAAACTTCATTAAGTTGCTTTTCTTCAGACTAGATATTTAGTGCCAGCAGTACGATGAGCGCAGTCAACACTTAGTTAAAAGACTGCGTCATGCATTATACCTGCGGACAATTAAGTCTCCGTCGTTACCATCTCAGCTGTGGCAGACCGGTTTGGATATGTGAGTCTGGTACCATGATGAGAAAACGCAGCGCGAAAATAAATGTATGTTTATTTCACTGCGCCTACTAGCAACAGGATATCTGTCGTGACCAACTGACGTGTGCATTGAGTGTTTGGTTGTATTCCTCGACCAAATGCACCCAAACAATCAGCACACCCGAACAAAAATGTAAAAACGCGTACGAGAGTGCATAGCAAGACTACTAAGAAACTACGGAACACAACATGTTTGCCATTTGGGGATGGCTCTGATTGTCTGTTAAGCTGTAGGAAACTTGTCCAGATTCTTAGTGCCATGCGCGGGACTGCTGCAGTGCAGTTTTAGTTGCTGGGCGCTGCTATGGGTCTACAGGGGAGCAAGCACTAGGGGTTGTTATTGTCCCAATGTTCTCAGTATATTCTCATACACAGTTGGGATGCGTTCTGATGGATTTCTGCTTGACTCGAACATTTATATCAAGGATGCGAAATACCTCGGAGGGCAGAACTCCAGTTAATCCTGAATGGCCAGTTCTGCAAACAGAGTACTAAAGGGAGCGAGCAGCGGAGTATCTATAGTTGTATGCACCCGTTCTAGACAAATCTGCCAATTATTATGAATAGAGGGTCAGGAAATTTGTCGCTTTGCTGGTTGATAGGCCAGCACTCAGCCGGGGCCATAAAGCTAAGTAATGTAGCCCTGATCAGCTGCGCTTCTGTAGGAGAATGCAGTGGTGCCTTCAATTGGCATATAGTGGCTATACTGCTTTACAAAATACTTGTGATGCACACCATTTGTGTACGCACGTCTTAGCAGTACGAGAAGCCCCACTGACAGCGTTGGAGTCATTGCGGCATAATTATTGTCCACAGTGCCACTTGGGCAAATACTTAAACTTAAGAAAGGCAAGTAGGATATTAGCCGTATCGACGAAGAGACGCGTCTCTTCACTCCAAGTGACTCCAGTCACTTTTCTCTCACTCCAAGTGAGAGAAAAATGACTGGAGTCCCTATACCTATGACTATACGAACCTACTCCAGCAACACTGTCCCCCATTCAGGCAAAAGCAGAACTCTTACAGCCATAGCGGGTCCTCCACTAGTATGAAGCAACAGGAAAACTATAAGCCAGGTTGCCTTTAAGCTTTACAACTGGCATGAAGTGCCCCCTGAAGTGCCGCCCATCTCAGATGCTCAGTTGAGTACGAGCATGCCATGGTGCACGACGGGCCTTCTTGCCACCCGTCGACAAATCATAGACGGCCTAACTCACCCAATATTGCAAAAGTACACCCTTAGAGTATATGCCTTGAAGCTACTGCCTTTGCAGTAGCTTCAAGGCATCCATTCAAGCATTGGTGAAAGCGCTTGTTCTCCGCTCGAAAGAGATGAAGTTGTCATACTGCACTTTACACCGCTGCATAAGCTAATGCAAACGAATGGTAAGCCGCGTGCGAATTGGCATCAGCAGCTACATACGGTACCACCATTGTCAAGCGCTGTTCCGCTGTGTCTTATGCTGCCTCCTTCCCACTCATTGGTGCACCCGTCCTTAGCTGAGCATTCCCGCACGTTAGAACGTGTGGTGTATGGGAATAGGGTAGATGGAGACGTAACGTGGTAGGTCTGAAGTTGGTCCACGCATTTCCAGTTGCGTAAAGGCTTGCTATGCAGGGCCGCCCAGTACAAATTTAGCAGCAGTTTATGGTGTTGGTGCAAGCATCGAAACTCAAATTCTGCGCTGAACGCCTGGAGGCTGGTGGGTGCTGAGTATCCTGGTTCTATGCTGGTCACAGCCGTCCGTAGCTAAGATCCAGGATTCGGCAAAAATGGGTAGTATAAGCGTTGGAGAAGAGCAGATGCGAATACCACCAGTGTTACCACCAGTGCCACGATGCTTGGACAGTGGAGGACTGCGACGTAAGCTAACCTTCATAAATGCATCCCAAGAGCTACAGTAGAGATACCACCAACGTGGAAGTGTCACCAAACCGTCCATGTTGGTTTCCCAAGGAGGATTCGGGGAAATTTCCAGAATGCCAGGAACACACTTTACAAGATGGCAGCAACGTCACAGTGACAACGATCCAGTGGTGTAGACGGAGCTTCTGAACACGCGCTGGAGAGGCCGCCGAAAACGAGAATACTACTTTGAAATGCTCGGAGGTGCGTATTCGAATGCATATCACTACAACCGCTTCCTATCTAAAACTACTGGAGGGGACCTCGGGGTCGCTTATCCACCTTGTGGCAGTGGCAGGAGCCCTGCCTGTTGTTGCATGCCAGCCAAAAGTCATTGACAACTTCTATCAGGCGGGGCTTATCCCATAAGATGACGCTTTTAACCCAGGATTTAGGCAGAGAACGGTGTAGTGGCCGAAGGCCACGCCACTGTGTGGGCGCCCGCGGAGAAATGGGGTGGGCAGCAGCAGCAGAAAATAAAAGCAGCACCAGAACAAGCTGTTAGCTTTTCCTCCCTACTGGCACTAACAAGCGGTGTAAGGCCCAGAGTCAGTACATACTCTGGAAACAGTCTCAAGAAAGAAAAGAAGCTTATTGGACCGTGCTGCACCCCGTAGAGCTATGAACTGGCAGCTCTGCCCAAGCCCACGGAAGTACACCTGCCTGCCCTTCCAACTCAAAACTAGTTTTCGTTCTTTAGGACAACGTACCTAAGGACGCCTCCTTAACACCTTTTAAATCGGGAGTGGATCTGAATCAGTGGGTAACAAGTATAATCAACTCTTATTCATGCTTCCAAAGACCACGTACACTGGAAAACTCTTCGAGAACATGCTTGTTGGGGAAAGACGATTTTACTGTCTTCTACTGAAGTGTAGAGGCTGTTCTGCATCTCCATAGCACTCCAATCCTACTCACAAATAAAGGCATCAGCTGGCCAGATATTGCTGTGCCACAAATCCAGTTCATGGTCATTCCCTTGCAGCTAAGGTGTCAGCAAATCTTACCCCAATAAAAGGTCACGAAAGCTGAACAACCTACCCTGCAGCGAAGGTGCTGACAACAAGCAAGATATTCAGTAAGGCGTCCCCCTTAACATCCCCTGTTGAGAGGCCGCATTTGCTCGTCGACTCCTTGAAGGGTTCAGGCTTAGGGCAAACTTCGAATTGGCTCCAGTTGCGCCTAGACGGTGAGGTCCATCCAAGCTCTTCAGTTTTACCAGCGCTTGTGCTAGAATTTCCCGTATCCTGAAGAATTCGTTCTATCTGTATCGAAGAGTCCGTTGATGAATACGAATCACCCTTAGACAATGCTACAGTATTCAGCAACTTGAATTCGTGGCGCTTGGAACGGATTTCTTGTCGAACTGCACTACGCGTCCTCAGGGCAGTCTCTGCAACCATGTGTTCCACTCGCGCCCTTTGCTGCATCGCCACAAAAATACTTCCAGAGTGTAAAGTTCCACAAGAACGTCCGGCTAATGGTGGAGCCAGCCATAAGCCATGCTCATCCGCTAAGGACGCTCCCCACTCCGTCTATCATTTTTGCGTTAGCCATTGGTGCACTGGAGAAAGGAACCTGATCTAGTGAAGTGTTGAAGCAGTAGACGTTGCTGGATATATCTTTCCTGTGGTTGACGATCCTTGACTGACGCTCTAAACAGCATGCAGTTGATATCAGGTGCTGAAAGGAGACTGTATAGGCCATTCTATATATCGGCTAGTTGCAGAAGTGTGCTGGACCGATGATGACGGTAGTCAATTTGCCCGTCGAACCCACCCAAAACGTTGATCGTGAAAACAGCTGGGCCGCTGCTAGGTCGTAGCTTATGACAATGTTGTCTATAAGCGTCCCACTATCCATCGCCATGAACGCCAGGCCCACTGCATTAAAGGTTGGAAAGTCCGTCGGTAACGTCTGAACTCAGAGTCCAAAAACACAGAAATGGGCTGAAAGATCAGGTGAATTTGGCTACAAGTACCGGTTTTTTCTGGGCAAAAAAAAGGTAGGATCAATTGCCATGCTGCCCCAACTAGCGCTTTGCTACTCAGGTGCATCCATACACCGATAGTCGAGCTTGGCCGCGGCCACGGTGGAGTCATGTTTTCAAATATGTCCCCCTGTAGAATACAACAAACAGCACTGTCAACTGTCTCGTTTTGAACCTAACTAACCTCAGGCTAGATTATGGCTCAAATATTTCTCCTGGGCTGTGGTGATCACCTTGCGGACGACCCGCCCATCGAGAAGAATCGTGAACGCTCCCTCCGGCTTTATTATCAAAGTGAGCAGACGGCTTTTCTGACTAAACGGCAGCGCCAGGCGAGGATACAGCGAATGCTCGATGCTGAACAGCAGAACTTTACTCATGGTTAGCTATTCAACGTCTTAATGAGCGGGCCACTTCACAAGCAGCACATATGCAACTTTGACTAGCGCAGCAGGCGCAGTTTACATCTTCTTTGTTTTGGAACAGCTTCTACTAATTTTGAAGATGATTTCCCGGCGGTATCCGCACTGGTCAGCACCAAACCGTAATGCATATGGAGTGCTTTCATCGAAGTGACATTGCGTTTGAGCATCCGCTGCAAAGAACGTCAAGTAGCCTCCGCCACAACCAAAGTCTGGGTGGTGTTGCTGCACCTCGTATTGGAGCACTAGGGGCTTTTCTGAAGACAGCCTGACGGTAGTGGGGAGGACGGTGCTGACTGCATGCCGAAAACCCTAAACGTGACATCCACTCAAGCACAATGGGAGACAGCATACAATGACGCACATGAACAGCACAGCGGCTAAATCTTAAAATATCTCGAAATGTGCACATATGCTGGCTCTCGGCAGGAGCCTATAACTGCCTTTTAAGAACGTGGCAGGGTTCGCCTTACGGGGGATGCCGCCATCAGCCCACGATCCCCTTGGATTGCCGCTGGTAGTCTGATTTGATGATGCCAATGCCCTGCCAAAAGGTGAAACACTATTTGGCTGGACAAACTGAGTAAATGATGGAGTCCCTAGTAAATGGTATTCTAAAACTGATATGAGAATCAACCGTGCATAAGGGAGGACGCGTTTCATGAGCGTAACAGCATCGATGCTGAACATTCTCCTAGACACGTTGCTATGCACTACAAATGAGCTCATACAGAGGGCATCGTATCTGCATTGCCTCAAGGCCAAGGTAAGTCCGGCGCCCACCTTGATGAGTGTAACTCCTAGAGATTACCCAGGAGCTAAAGACATCGGGCTTGTCAAACATTTCAGCAAACAAAAGCCCTTCCAATGAAGGCGAAGCCTGAGAGACTCTTGGGATTTTTGCAAGTTCTTCTTTGACCCGGCTGTCCATATACTCTCGCTCCTCGACAGATAGGTGCAAATCATGGCCAAAATCAATAGGTGGTTCCTCTTCTACTACTGCAGCTGACAACCGGTCCAGAAGCCGCTCCTCTGCAGGATCTGGGGGTGGGTCTTCGTCTGCATCTGCTTTTGCTAGTCTCTCAGCAGCAATCCATCTCGCAAACTCTTGTCTCCTTTGCCACCGTAATAGGGCGTTTCGCTCTTCAGGGTCCATACCTTCTTCTGCGTCCTTATCAGTCCGTTCCTCAAATGTCTCACTTTCTGAGCCATGCTTAGGAATTTCGTTGTTACCAGAAGAACTTAATTTAGCAGATTTTGTGGCGTTTCCGTATGCGTGCTTCCATTTGCTAGTCCCGCTGTGGAGGACAGAACCAGTGCTCACTCCGCTTGGCTCCACCTCGACTGCAGCACACATATTCTCTTACCAGGTGCTAGAGTGCCTTGAACCTCTAATGTCCCACTAAATTATGTAGTGCCATTTTGTTAGGTCTTGAAGCTTTACTGGAATTGTTCACCACAGTTTTACTGCATAGCTTCTATCTGTGGAAGCTCTTTCGCCGGCTACCCGCTATTAGCTATTCCATTCCTCTCAGACGTATGACAGAGCTCAATAGAGCCTTCTTGTTTAGACTGTTAAAGGGGTGGTAGACTTAGGGGACCGCCGTACCAGCCGTCTCCTCTTTTGCCCGGCGTTGTTTCAGAGCACGTTGTTTTTGTGGCTGCACTATTCCCTCCACTATCTGCCGACTGTGGCGGTTCTTGGCAATCCATTGCTTGAAAGTAGTATTACGCCACAGTTTATGCTCTTGACTAGAAGGCGCCGACGCTCTTGAATGGATTGTTTGTTCTCTCAGCGCTGCATTAGTTGCCTCCTCCTTCCGTAGACCTACGCACTTAAACGTCTCTGTGTTTTGGAAGCCCCTGTATATCGATAGAGTCCCACTTTGCGAATATCTTGGACAGGTTCCAGGAGCCAAAACATTGCCAGCGGTGGCTAATAAGCTTGCTATGTTACCGAGCAAAATAATTGTGGAGGGGGAAGGCAACATTTGCGCAGGATTGGTCGTGTGGGATTTATGTCGCGATAATTGATAAGTACTGTTCAAAGACAGAGCTAACGCTTTGTTTTTGTTTTGCCCACGCACACCCACAATATGTAGTCCAGCGCGATGCTTTTAAACTAACGGAAGGAAACAACAGGCCGCGATAAATGTTTCTGGGCGTGCAGAGAACTCTTACACTCTCTGGAGAAAAGTGGAACCTACCACAGACCCTCGAGTCACACATAGGGTAGGATCAATCGCCAGCCGTTTGAGGAAAACTATCGCAAGAGCTTCGTTTGGCTTATGGAAAAAGGAGAATCACGACAGCACTGATAAACAACAACTTTCCCTGCCGGCGCACGGTCTCAGACCCCCCACTTCTGATCAGCACATCAAACAACGTGCTAGCCTCCGAAACATGTGAAACACCTTTGAGGCGTCCCTGCAGGCCTGATATGCAGATAATAGATTATACTTTTGGATACGACGTTGGCCGTCAGGTATGTGAGTTAAAGTTTGCACATTACACGAAAGAGTGCTGCGATCTTAGCGCCTTTCTCTGCTGGTAGGGGGAGAGACGGGATAGAAAAAAGGGGAAATGTATGACTCTGGCACAGACCACTTTAAGGCGTTTAATATCCTTTGAGCATACACCAGAATTTTTACATTAGTTACGCGCGATATCTGCGGAGATGATGGGTGGGCAAGTGGGCGAATATGACTGCCACCCCCCAACCCCCCCGCCCCAATGTAACCATCTTGTAGCTGTGACACTGAATGAGGCCTAACGCACAGTTAGACCCAAAACATGAGAAAGATGGCGATGGCTTTTTAATCAAGAGAGCGAATGCCTTCATGAAGAATGGGGCTATAAAGTTATGTAATGCAGGAGCTGGTCACTGGCAACGACGGAAAGTGCGTAGCGGATAAGCGAATGTGGCCAACCAATGCATGATTCTTCAGAACAGTGTTGCCACGTTTAAGTAGAGTTCTGTTTAAATATGTTACTAAGTATGGGAATACGTTTCTAAATACGAGGAATGTCAGCAGCAAGGGCTGTGGAACAATCTCAAACCCACACTCTTGCAGAGTCATTCGGTTCCCGATCAAATCTGGATTGATATCTACGGGGAAGCATCTACATCGTAGATGATTGGAAGCAAGTATGCCCACTTCACACCTTGTTCTGGTTCGGCTGCAGCAGAGGGAATGGCCCAACTATTCATTGATCATCTCTGGAAGCTTCCCGGTCTTCCGAAAACTATCACCACTGACTGGAATTCGAGGTTCGTTAGCAGCGTTTGGCGCGAGTGCAAGAAGCAGCCTACCATAGACCGTATCATGGCAACTGCAAACTAGCCGGAGGAAGAGGGTCGAACCGAACTCACCAGCTACACGCTGGTTCAGAATTTGTGTCTCCATATCCACCACAATTCCAAGCAGTTGCTTGATTCTCCCATTTAGGCGGAATGGGTTTCTAATTGAAGGGTGCACTCTTCCAATCATCGCCCTCCGGCAACCACGTTTTAGGCCGGCAATATGCCTTTGGCGCATTCCACGTTAGATCTTGTTCTCGGAAGCCATCACCACATCTGCGCAACCTAATACTTCCGCACGCAGCTCGACGTAGAGTGGGAAGGTATGAAAGACGTGAAGTCCAGGGTGGAAAATATGGTGGAAAGCGTTTAGCAGTTACTTCCAACCCAAGAGACGTGCCTTCAGTGGTTTTGCAACCCCTCTGAAGGGCGTAAGAGTGCGATTAGCATCCAAAGCTAAGGCTGTTGCGCTGTACAGTGAGTAGAATTTTTGCTGTTCGCTTTCTTCACAGTGTGCTGGCCTCCATCGTCAACTTAGTGTTATCTTTGGGGTTCATTGTTTCAATTAATGCTGTTTATATAAAACGGTGCAAGGCGTCACCGAAATACCTCCCGAAGGGTCAACGACGCCGTGGTTGAAAACCACAATTGGAGGAGACTGAAACCATAAACGCCAGTGACAATATTCGTAGATTCCAAAAAAGGCGTGCACATTGATATAAATGGCACGTTGAATGGGCCCTTGTGAATTGTAGGCGAGAAGCCATTCCCCGTGAGCATCTACAGGCCTGGCTTGGTTGGCAACAGCTTCAAGCAACGCAGGTTGGGACTCATTTAATTACCTGGTGATCGCTGTAGCTTCACAACCAGGAGGCCCAAATATTTCACTTCCCACGTGCTCCAGTACGCCAACTATTCCCTATTTTCTGCCTACAGGGGGCAGCCTTCCGTCTATACAAGGATTCGTACTTGGTATCACCGTTCAGTGCTACCACGTGTAATACGAGTGCTCATTCTTATCTGACGACTATTGTGAGCTGCATTGGAAACCAACATACATAGGATAGGAGTGCCCAAAAAGGAGTGGGCATGCCCCGCCAGTCTCCAGACGCCCTGAACGCTGCAACGCAAGCGTGTGGGACTGCGGGGGAGAAGGCACCCTAACACGAGTTGCCAAGTACCTTGCTGCAGCTAACGATGCACAACATCCTAAGTGTAAGCACAAATAAGCCTGCTTAGCTGTACGTATGAACAGTGCAGACAACATTTGAGAACCTCTGCTTGCGTGCCGTTTGTCTGCTAGGTTAGGGTTTCATGGGCCAACATCACAGAGACTTTTCAGCCTCGAACAGACTAAGCTACAGCAATCAAGTAAACCTTGCCCGCCCATTAACTCCCAAACTTAATACCCGTCTCATGGCCTACTAAATTTTAGATCGGTAAAACTAACCCTCAATCAGGGTGGAGAAACCGACTAATACAGCAAAGCTACTGGGCATGCAGCTGGAACCGTAGTTGTTGTGAAGATAAATAGCCGTTTCTCCTCACATATGCCGTGATACCAAGTACTTGTCAACAACGGACAAGTTTTTCTAGTCACCCCAAGCACACCTGCCCCCACAGCTGCACGGGGTTCAGAATGGGGCATACAATAATCCCGAAGCCCCTATTTGATAACAGTTATCTATTGTTAGTGAATGCACCGACACTGTGGAAACCTACTTGGCAACACCCGCCACAGGAACACATTGTATGATGGAGGCTGCTTCATCTTGGCCTTGCAGTTCGTTTCCAGTAAACGAGCCAACGAAATTAGCGATGGTAGGGTCTAGAACAAATTTATGGGGCCAGGATGTGATAAGGGCAACAGAGATCCATGATCAACAGACTTTGAACTGTTGGGTTCGGACGCCGCGGCGCAACGCTGGGCACCATTCAGAAATCGTAAGAGAATTCGCCAGGAGATCAGCTTATTTCATTCTTCTGTATTTTGTTGGCTACTCTAGCAGAGTCCGGTAAGATACACATCTCAGGCAGAACACAAACAGGATGTCGTACCTTTGAGGCGGCCTGACTATGCGACCATTAATAATGTGAGTCGGCCTGCAGTGCCTACGCTAACATGTTCACGAACACTCTACACACTTAACCAATTCTGCTAGAATGCCTTTTCGAAGTCAATATTGGCTTGGGCGTGAACTCCACGCCACCTAAATACGACGGTGAGAACGAACTAATTGCAATGGCCTACTGTGTTGGTGCGCGCGCCAACACCGAGGAGAATTGCCATCGTCTAAATTGGCGCTGTAGCGGGCCTCCATGGAGTAGGATGTACAGCAAGCCATTGATATCCTAGGGTCGCGAATGGGCTCTTCGTGAGAATACAAGCTAGTTCAATACTGGGGCTTCTGAGGTGTGTTTACCGCGTTTGTCGGCTACACTTTCGAGCACTGACGTTCTGCGATGCTGCCCTTAACGGTTTCAACCGACCCGTCTTGAAACACGGACCAAGGAGTCTAACATATGTGCGAGTATGCGGGCTGTAACCCTGTATGCACAATGAAAGTGAGAGTAGGGAGAGGTTTGCTTATGGTATTCCTCGCACCTACGACCGACCACGATCTTTGTGAGAGGTTTGAGTTGTAGCACATCTGTTAGGACCCGAAAGATGGTGAACTATGCCTGAGTAGGGTGAAGTCAGGCGAAAGGGCTTGTATTGCTCTCCAGCATGGCACTTTGTGTTTCTAGGTCTCATCAGCGACGTTGACTTAGGTTTTGTTGCCACCGCATAGACACAGACCCCTTCGCTATCGATAGGTGTCTGCGTAGTATTTAGATGGTTTCCAAGCTTATGCGTTGTGGCTTTTTATTGAAAATTGAAAGACGACGGAAACGTTTGGAAAAATGCGAGCGAAGTTGATTAGTGTCTTTCAATTTTCTTCTATCAGCAGAAAATCTTAGCCCGTAGAGGATTTGCCTTGAAGGTGTCGTCGGACGGCAACGAGAGGAAGCGGCAGTATGACAGGCTAGTACTTTCTGAGAGAGAACACAACCATGTTCAGATTAGCTTTGCCTGTAAGATTCTCTTTTTGTTTCAATGCGGCTCCTGAGTACATGCGATCCGCTTTTGCGTTTAGGGTTCACCTGCGCTTTTCTCGGAGCAATTCGCAGGACGCCCGGCTTCCAGGCAGAGTTCTCCCAAGCAACGGGCGAAATGAACATGTCAGTTAATGATGCGATTCGTGTAAGACTGTAAAACAGGAGCAAACTATCTTGTTCTCTCAATGAATCATCATAATTTCTCTTAGATGCCGCCTGCTCCTTGGAGGCGCATGCATCCCCTGTTTTTTCTTGGAGCCTATTGTACTGAACGTTTTCTAAGCAGTTTTATACTGTTTGTGGAGACAATTTTACACAATATTGGGGTAGCTAGAGTGGTGGAGCGCGTGTGCACCTTTTGTGCTAATGGCGCTTGTGTGGACCCCACAACATTCGAGGATGTAACATGCTTGACAAATGCAAACCATTCAATTGTCGTTGATTAGGCTTGCATTTTTTACCATACTAACAAGTTGATGCCTTGAGACGGGAACACTTTCGACCCTCATTAGATTTGTTATACTCACAACACCAGGTGAATTGTCTCTAAACTCGTATGCCTTCAGTCAGTACTGCAAATGCCGTCAGATGTGGCTCAGTACCCTCTTGCGGCATCTGTGCCGCTCATCTGTGGAGCATGCGCGGCTCTTTCTATCGTTGTGTTTTGTGTTCTCCAAATAGTCCTCCACCTAAGAAGCAACAGCGAACTGACTATGCTACACAGGGTGCATAACTGTTTGCGCGTTCTGGTAATTGCTCAGAGCGTCTTTACAGTTGCAGCTGTTGTAATTTTATCAGTTGGCACTACTGCCACAGGCCATGGCTCTGCGACGTTCGCCAGCCTTATCGCTAAACGTCAGGCTGCAAACGTCTTGAAAGCGTCTGGTGCTATTCTTGTCGCTGGATACTCATATTTTGCAACTGAGCATCAAGCGTTTAGGTGGATAGCGCTACTAGGTTCAGCGATAATGTCCGGGGTGGATGCTGTGGATATGGCAAGCGTTGGGCATCTAATTGGAGTGTTGCGTGCAAGCAAAGGTGGCCTTACTGGCGAAGATGACTCAGCTCGAGAGCTAGCTCTGTGGGGAATGAATGTTCAATATGCATCAAAGGTATTCTCGTTCTTTTCATGGTTCCTGGTGATACAAATCATTGGGTGTTTAATGCACGCATTGGGATGGTTTCACCTAAATGAGCTTCCAAATGATGAGGAGGTAGCAGGGCACTTGAAGGAACTGGCACGAGCCACGATCAACAGGCGTATCCAGGAGAAGCGAAATCCTGAGAGGTTCGCAGCAGGTGGCGGAAGGCACCTTTTCAACCCAGCAGACAAACTGGAGGTAACATGGGACCAAATGGTAGATCTGGCGGTTGGGCGAGATAATCGCACAAGCCACCCTATCTCCACGAATCCCAGGGGTGTAATAGCCCCGGAGGTCCAAAGGGAACTATGCCAGATCCTCCTCAAGATGGGTGTAAAACGAAGCCAAATCTATGAGGTGCTTGACGACGAAGACGATTCTTGACCAAGGAATGCAACGATATCACGCAGCAAGAAAACGCTTGCTTATCCTGATTGCTCGACAGTCGGAAATTATTTTTTTGTCAAGGCGTCGTAAATTCTAAAGGCGGTCAGCAATAATTCAGTACCGTGACCCTCAGCTGCAGCAAATAGCCCGTGCCTCTTTCGGTCAGGGGTCTTAGAGACCAGTAAGCGCCCAGATATCCCATTTCACAAAGAAAGCTCACTTCTTTTTTAAGCAGGCTTTTCGTTCGGCAAACACCGAAGGTGTCAAGACCTCCGTGAGATTTCGAGAAGTCAGAACGTTTCCAATTAACTTCTCTAGAGCAATAATTTACACGCGTACCTTCACGTATTCTTACTCACAGCAGTCCCCTTTGCTGGTGCTTCCAGGGAAAGAAAATCCGCTCAGAAGAAATTACAGCACCCTCGGCGTCGTGTCTGTCCGCACAGGCTACACCAGCATGTGCATTTTCAAGCGGCCAAAATCTTGCATATTATGTTAGCACATTGCAGCCTTGAACGTGCTGCAGGCCAGATATTAACAATGCCATGCAAACTTGCAGCAGGGTGCATTCTAGTGCATTAAGCCCCTCTTCTCCCTGTCCAACCAACACGCAAGGAGTCGCATGCCCGTCAGCATATGAGGGGGATGAATGACGGACACAACTCTGCAGGAAGTAAGCTAAAGGGGAAAGTGCTGAACAACGAAGAGAAAGAAAACATAAGTAGGGGTAGGCCACAGGGACTAGTGCCGCATGCAGCTGCTGCTGCGCTATGGTGGCAGGAGAAGCATCCCAGAGCTTTGGCTGAAGGTATTCACTAGGCCTTCTTCACAAGCTCAAGGGGAAAGTATCAGGGAGATGCCACAAAGCCATGATCTAGAAGATTGAGACCCCAGAAGTAGCACCTAACGGTTTATTTGTGCCGGCCGAAGGACGAATGCATTGTGAACGGTGTATGCAGTGTCAGCTCCTCCACGCAGCACGATTGGCACAAGAGTGCAGCCGGCTGTGGTGCCCTCTTAGAGTGTCAGGCATGCCCCTGGCATTCCTGAACTCTGCAGGGGACGCGTGCTGTTACGAGACAAAATCCAATCTTTTTAGTTCCTGTTCATGTTTGCTTTGCTTTGTTGTGTCAACTGCTTGCGAATCTTGGATGTCCTCGTTCGATATGATCCTACTAGCTCTACATAAAAACCTGCTACTGGAATTTTACTTCTCATCCTTAAAAGGACGCTCACCGCAGGTGCATGCTTCGGCTTAACGCATTAGATATCTTATTCACAGCCTTCGCCGGCCTGGTGCAGGATATTCTAATTAGTGTGCGCCCGAAGCTGAGCAGACGCATTTGCGACAACGGAAGGCCTATGTAGTCTAGTTTGCGACTACGGGTTTAGAAATCAGTTGTATCTGCTGTCAATGCTGAAACGAATCAAATAGTGCACTTGTCCAAAGCGAGCAGACGCGTAACACAAAGAAACTAGTTGACCTGACTAAATAACTTGGCAGCCATTTTTTTCAGCCTTATATCCTGGTTTGGGCCACAAGCATAGGATGAGCTTGGAGCCCTGCTTACTCTTAGCTTGCCACTATCTAGAACATTCTTGTTAATTTCTTTTCCGTTGGACACTAAGATGGTTCAGTTGACAAGTATAAGGTATATTCCTGTTGAGAAAACTTTAGTAGCAATTTTCCCGCCTTCTTCGCAGTTCCCTTGCCAATGCAAGGGAACTGCGCAGAAGGCGGGAAAATTGAAAACAGCGACACACCTGCTATCTGCTCAGCTGGGTGCGCAAAAAGGTTCCAGTTGCCTCTCTGAATGTTTGTGCATGCTGCTACTCCCGCTTCCACGGATGAGGCTATCATTGCACCTGCTGTTCTGCTGCGAGTCCTGCTATGCTCAGTAATGAGGCCCTGGTGAAGCACTACAGCATTAACAGGGATGTTTTGTTGTGTCCGACAAAGCGTAGACTACACCGATTATACCTTCCAACTTCGCTTCGGGGAGGTTTCTTCTGCAAAATGAGAGATTATGCTCTAGTGGGTCATGAATGGGTGAATACAAAAGTGGGGAAAGTGGTGAGGTCCCTCTGGTGGCCTAGGAAACCCACTAAAAGCCGGAATACCTCACCACGTGTCAGGGATCTCAACAGCAAAACCCTTTGATCACACTCAAACCCGGACCATAGAATACCCTTCCGATTCTTGAACTGTTCCATATAGATGTCTAAATGAATTTCAGTGTAGATCTATCGTTAGTAGAATTTTGCGATGGCTTCTAAGACGTGACCGATATAATTTATAGATTTCCCAAGCATCACCACTAGCATGAACCCGAATTTCTTTACTGCCTTCCGGCGCAAAATTCGCCAGGCGGTTTTGTTTGAGTCCACAGTAGGTGAGAATGTATATTTACAGGCAACCCTTGGATCGTCGTCAGCAATTGCCAGCAGGGTAGAGCACACCACCAAGGCCTACGGTTGGGCCTTCTCGTCTCGTACTTCGAAAAGCATATTGTCGGACGAGACAACCAACCCATCGGCCTTCTCTCGTATGCTTCTAGAAACATGCGGCTGTGCTCCACGATCAGATATTGATCTTCAATAATGCACAGCTGATCTTTATCGATTGCAGTACCAGAACAAGCCCCACTGCGTGCCACGCGCTTCGGTCAGCTGAAGAATCTTAAGCCTTCCATTGGTTATGTGAACTGCTTCTAATCAAGATTGTTGTTAGCATAATTGGAGAAAAAACGAGATGAAGGCGCTTCACCAAGGAATCAGCATGCGCTGGGCTGATCACTGCTCTCGTTGCCCGAGGGGCTTGAGATCGCCACTCTAAATGGTGCTGTTGCTCGGAAACAAAAAGTATGCATTCTCATAGTCCATTAGTTGTAGTTAGAAGTACATGCTCTTTAATTTTTGTCTTTTCTAGGGTTTTGCTTCACGACGTGCCTTTTCAGATTCCAGCTCGATTCCTAGCTACATGTATACGTTGGCAAGCCTCCAACAAGCTGGCTTGGGCGACACCAGGATAATCGTTTATATCTGTCTTCAAGTAAGAGACTGTGTGCATTGTCGTGTATGCCAGTTCTGTAGAATAAATTCCTATACACGCTTTTCACCAGTGTCTAAGATTATCAAACACGAAATAGTAAGTTCTTATGCTCGTTTCCAACTCCTCCAGAGATGGCTGATACTAAGCACCGAAGGCCCGAACAGGACACTGTTGTCCAGGGTAATTTTAGAGTGCCCAAGCTAAGTGAATGCGTCGAAAAACATCTGGATGACATGGGGATCTTAGAAAAAAACAAGGCAAGCTTACTGATTCATGTGGGAAGCTTCACATCGTGGGGTCCCCGTCACACACTCTGTATTGGTGTACACGTGTTCCTGGCTTAAAAAGGGAAGGCTAACGCCAGCATTTCACGGTCTTCCTCCACGGCGTACCTGCATAGCGGGACGTAGGAGACCTTGGAGGCAGCAAGCAAAAGCTTTTCGGAGGCTGTCTGCAACACATCCCAAGCTATAGTCCTTCTTCCAATTAGTTACAAAAAAGGCTAGTTCCTGCCTTTTCTCAGGTTGGGAAACCTGAAGTCCAGGAAATTTCATCTTCCATTGAGCAGAATGAGTTAACACTTACAAGCACCGCACGAGACAAAGAAGCAGAGATATGCAAGAGGCCCCCCAAGCCCACAAAGGGAGACATTGCCGGTTTGCAAGAGCTGAATTCGTTTACCAAGACAGTAAATCAAACAATGCAAAGCTATCAGGTGGGTCAAAGTTTTCGAGTAATGGGATGCGCTGAAGGAACCGGTAGACCTGCATAGGAATAGCAATGTAGTACCCCGTGTTGAAATTCGGCAAAAGCATGATATGTACACAGCGTATTTGTTGTACTCGGCTTCTGGCAGTTTTGCCTCTTCACGGGTAGGCTCTGTTTATAGGCGGAGCAGTCGCAGCCGGTAGTGAAGGTGGAACAACTGCTGTCCAGCTTACGGAAACGCTTTGACGACGTCCACGCTGAAGTTAAGAAGCGGACCGAAGAGGTTGCCCGTTATAAAGTAGGAACAGGCTCCCATGATTCAGAGATAATTTACTAAACAAAGAAATTATACCACCCTAAAAGCATATGCCGAAGCTACGCAGGCCAATTGATAAGCTGCGGTGTTGTGTTTGTGCCAGCTCTGTGACTGCTCAGGAAGGCATTCGGCAGGCAGACTCTGCTGAACACCAAGTCACAAACGATAGGGCTCGCATACACCAGGTCAAGCAAACGCTAGACTACGATACTGACCCTCAGTATGCATCCCAGTTATCTGTCTGCAGCTCAAACAAAGATGTACAATGATTCTTGTAACTCAGCGTGCTGAGGAATTGACGCAATCCCTCTCATCGCTCAACAAAAAGGTTGCGGAAGCTGGGTACACAAAGAAGGTTTACATGCACATTCTTGAAAGGACAAAGGTATCCCTCAATTACAAAAATGTGGCTTCAAATGTTGGCCGCCTGCAATCATTTGCTCCTTCTGCATTCGTCCGCTTCCTCACATGGCATTTCCCTCCTTGCCTCTTGTGCTGCGCTTTTTAAGCTTGAGAAGGATGCCGTCCGACAAAAAAACTTGATGTTACAGAGCAGATTGAAATCCTTAGGTCTTGAACTCAAAGAAGAGCGTGGAGCTCTAGAGTAAGCCCCCAGTTACACTATGCATTGAAAACTTCAGCTGTGTCAAGGGTCTATCCAGTTAGTGCCGATGTTCCTGCCGTAAACCGCAGTCAACCATGCCGTTACAAGACATCCGTATACCTATGCCCAGGAAGCAACAGAAAAAGAAAATCAGAGCTGTTTCTGAACTCAAGCAGCTGGAACAGGTTAGTCCGCATAAGGTGCCGGGCACCGAAGACCCTAGCGCGACTACCTTATATTCGTGGTAGCAAAAACAAGCAGTACAGTTGTTCTGCTCTCATGATAGGAACTACAAGGAGAAAGAATCATACGCAATCAAGGGCTCAAAGAAATTGACGAAGCGATTGAGTATAAAAGGGCTGCAATAGAGAAGAGGCACGTGGTAATCTAGGCCTAATAACAATCTGTGAATACCTTCTTTACTTCAGAATACTTCAGCACCTGTATCGCAAGCGGTTCGAGATATATGATTTCTAAAAGGGTTCCACATCGCCAATTGTCATGGCAGTTGACGACAGTTAAAAGAAAGGCAATAACACTGCAAGAGCTACTGACGAAGTGCCCATGCTGTAGAGGGCGGTTATTTGCACTGCTCCACAGGCAGCGGCTTGTTGAATGGCAACAGTCAGTAGTCAATGACGCAGCTGCTGCTGCGCTTTCCGCTTCTTCTGGGAAGTGGAGAAGAATGCTTTGCGTTGAGAAGCTGATAGCAAATTCCTTGCAAAAGACAAGTGTTGAGAATGTGGAAAAGTGGCAGTACAAGGAGGACACCTTTCAAAAAATTCGGGAGGCAACTGTGAGATTTTATGATAGCGCGCGATTCAAAAAATACGGATGTTGTGCCCTTTGAACGGCTGCTATTGGGTGAGTAGCTGCCTGACGTCTCTAGCACAAATTCATACCCGTGTAGAGACTTTAGAATTTGGGGTTTCCTTCTTCCTAGGGAATGGCTGACGTGATGGAAATCGTCAACAAATTTTTGAACCGAGATGTAGAGAACCAGAAGCTCAAACTTTTGGCGGAAGAAGCAGAAAAGAAACTTGAGGTAACAAACAGGGGCAAACACCTAAGAAAGAAAAGATATCCATCAACTCCAGCCGAAGAAGAATCTTTGAGAATATGCGTATTTGGACTGTAGCTACAGCGCTTTAGTTATGCAGGCATATATCCCCTGCCCAGCCATATTGTGCTTTAACTACCAGCTTGCAATTTGCGTGTGAAAAAGTGCAGAAATCTAGAAGGGAATATCAAGAGGCTGTCCGGCGAGCAGTGGAAGAGCTGGATCTAACCAATTGCACCCATATACGGAATCTCTATGATGTAACACTAGGGCATTCATCTTCATATTAATATGATACAGCAGCTAGCAACCATGATAAAGTTGTAGCTGGAAGAATAGGAGCACACAGATGGATGCTTAGCTGCGCCGTATCATGCAACGTGGGCACCAACTGTAGTACAGCTTAGTAGGGAAGGTGGCTGGTGGTTCATATTGCCTCCGGTGTCAAGGGCTTTTGTTGGGACTGCCAACACTTCACGAAGATGGGTCGAGTAGCCGTGTGCCATGCTGAGGACGTTTCAGGCTCTCGATGCACAGTCACAATCCTGGAACAAAACATTTCACGACCATGCAGCCCGGTGCGTTCACAATCACCCGTGGTACCTGGAAGGTTCGTAAATCCCGTCATTGAAGGCTCATAGAGATATTACCTTTTGGAGAGACAGAATATACTATTTATCGTGTTGCGCTAAACTCTGCTTGCAGATACAAACTTTTGAAGCGCTGTTTAGGAGATGTCGACCAGGCTAGACGATGCGCTGCTAGCATTAACGCTAGACTTGTGAAACTTGGCATCGAGGTGGGTTTGTCCATAAGCAGTTAGATGTTAGGTATTGTGTAAGCGTATTCTGGAATGCTACGTTCTCAGCGGAGCTATTTTCCGGTGCTACGGAGCTCAGGATCTATGGGATTTTAGTGCGGAATCGTCCCTAGAACATTACTTTCAGAATCTCCGAGAAAAAAGCATACCAAAATTAATAGGTTTTCACGACAGTATTAGGAATATCAGGAATTGTATCGGAAGAGATGATAATATGGAGGCACATGACAGGTGTGCACTGATCATTCAACCTCCGGCTAATGACACGGAGTGTCACCAGGAAGGTAAGCGCTGAGCACCCAAAGTGCAGTCCCTTTGGGCTGTCGTGCTTGGTGAGGCCTCAAAAGAACAGACGGCCATTGTCTGTTTGCGCTCCCCTGCTTACGTTATTACATTTAACACAGGAATGGTCTAACGTTTTGAAACGTGGTTCCTAAAACCAAGCAGTCCGTGCCATCTGCACGAAGACCTGGCAACCCAACCCGCCCCAAACGCTTACGAGCCGGCTTTTAACAGCCCTATAAAGCATACCCTGCCTACTTTAATTGTATAGTCTTAGGCTTGCCATGGGTTCTTGTCGCATGGTGTATGCTTCCGAGACTCCGGGGAAGTCTCCTAGTCACCCTATGGCTGAAAACATGAAAGATGGGATCCTGTCGGTTTGCCCCTTTTAGCGTTGGGGATCACAGTGGGATAGTCTTCCCCAAACCACATGTGCTGCTTACGGACCATCCGCAGTGTACCTAATGGTGGTTCGCTGAACGCTGCTGTTGATGTGGGAGCAACAGACTGTGCGTAATTCAGTTCCGTTGCCATATACTTGACACTGCACGGATGCCAACCCTTCAACAGCTTCACCAAGGAAATCAATGATCGTAGCAAAAGTTACAAGATTGTTTTTTAAAGCAAACGAAGTCTCGGAAGTCGCAAGGCTTTGTAAATATTATGGTTAACCTAGGCTTCCATATGTCCAGGTTTCACATTGCACGAAATGCGAGCTGTCCAGCGCCAACTAAGCTGGCGCGAGTGTAGACCGCAGGCATTTTCTTTTAATATTTAAAGATTCTCGAAGGAGCTGACAACTTCACCTCGACATGCGGATTCGACGAACTCGAACGATAGTATGTTTACTACGTTTCGCCGGTTACGTCTCTCCCTGGCTGTCCCGCAGACCCGTCAGGGTCAAAACGCAACCCGAAGCACAATACACTAGCTCTCTCGAACATTACTGTTGGGAATTGTTTTTCACTAGCAACAACCATGAATTAAAGTGGCAACACGAACAAATATTGTTTTCTTTTCAATTATAGTTGGAGCATTCCCAGCTAACCACGTTGGCCTGCTCGTGTGGGGTGAGGGGGCACAACAACCGGTGGAAGTCATAGGTAACTGATTGCGGATCTGAGGTTCCGGAACTATACTGCAGTTCCCTGGAGACTTTCCAACCGCTGTCATGCTTACCGATTAAGAAGCCACTTAACATTAGTGCCTTCTATGAAATATCAGTGTGGCGTATAGCATCGCCCGACAAATGTTTACGGAAGCTGGCACGAGATCGCAAATGCTCCTGACTTCATTGCACCATCAAATGGCTAGAATAAAGATCTCATAGAAATGCAATACTACCAGTAAGGTGTCGCTTTAATGTAGCTGACCAACGTTTAACATTCCCCAGCAGCAAGAAAGATGGAGTTCCCAGTGTGGGGCTGGCATTGCATGCACGCGGGGGGGATCAACGACTTAGAACCTAATCCCACGCGATACTCCCCGTTCTCCAGCGGTTGCTAAAGTTTTTCTAAGGGCATAAGCGCTTTTATAGCTTTTGAGGAGAGCCACGTTAGCGTCGGAAAGTCCCAATGCAGTCGGCAGATTCGTCACCAGCTACCGAAATTTGGCTCTGAAAGGAGTGTAAGCAAGCGCTGTAATGACATTCCGCCTTAAAAACAGTAACGCTACACCGTCCGTATTAGCCGGAGCAAAAGCTGGGAAATCTTGATCCACGAGCCAGCTTCATGCTTGTCGCCTTCACTAACTGCAAGAACTTCCCTGTGGCAAGTGTGAAAATAACTGCAGAAGTGTGGCAGCTTAAAAGTAGATTCCCAAGCAAGGTACAAAGAACGGGAGCCAATGCATTGCGGAAATGCGTGCAAGAATATCCGCACATCGTATTGCTTGTCGGATGTCTAGGCACATGAGGTATCTTCTCTAACAGAAAAAGGACGTATTAATGAAAGTACAGCATCACTACAGCAAGATCGCTTGGCCACTTGTGCAGAGTTTAGTGAAAAAACACGATTGCTTCAATGTTGGAACAGTCAATTCGTGCACCAGCATTAAAATAACCACCTTTCTCTCATCGGCTTAAGACTTAAGGCAAACTCTGCCCCACAAAACCCCTACCGCTATGTATGTTGATTGCTAACAAAAAGGCACCCTTCGAAGGAGCTGCGTGCACATAGCCCGGTGCAACAGCATGTCGCCAACTGAGCTGTTTTCATTAAATCAATTTTCCCTGGCGAGCTCCTTGGTATCTTTCTGATACGGTCACGTTGTTGAGCTTGCAGTTCAGCAGCCGTCGAGCAAGTGGAGTACCCCTGCAACAATGCATTGGCTCTGTGACGGATAACCCAACTTTCACGGACCAAGTGCTCTCTAAAAGCAGGCAAGGCGGTGCAGCTTACCCTCCAGTGCCTGTAATATAATGGAGGGCAGCTGCCTAGAAGAGAATGCCGCTGCATGCGGGACTTACTATATCCACTCGCTGGTAGCCCCTTGGAGTGCTAGGTGAGTCAGAGCCATCCAGCAGCCTGTAATAGGCCATTTATCAACAGTGTTGGCAAAGGATTATTCCGAAAAACGTTGAGTGCTGATCGAAGGTATATCAGTCTTTCTTTCGATAAGTATGGCTTCCCCCGTACATATATGGAAAGAATAGCAGACCGTGTGTAGACGCCCAGTTGCTTATCCATGACTTCGTGAGCTGTGAACGACCAACCAGCATATACAACCCCGGTTCGTTTCCATGCAGTTGCGGAGAAACGTTGCACTTGCTAAACGCTTGCTAATGGACATATCCATTAGAAAACGCATTCTAGTAGATATATCGCCTTCTCCGCTGAGTTTATGAAATCGTCCTCGTACTCTACCATATAAGTATCGCAATCAATATCTTCTCCCTCAGGTATCTTCACCGGACTGAATATCGCGGCACTGACTCTTGTACAGGGGACCACCTGTAAGGGCTAAATATGTTTTTTCGTGTGCTGACAGAGATACTTTCAAAGTAACCACATTTTACCTTAGCATTGAATCCCTCATTTAGCCATTCGAACCGGTAAAGCACTGGTGCTGGCCCGTCAATGTGTATGTGCTCTGACCACCCAAACGCCTTAACGGTAGGCATGCAGTCTCGCAGTATCAATTTTCTCCTAGTGGATCACTGTGCAAACGTCCTGAGCACATTGGCAATAATCATTAACAGCTTGGTGATTCGAATCATCTGCAGAGCTACAACTACGCATCCCACTCAGGTTTGACGTCACATTCTGCAAACTCACACCCGAAAAGCCAGTGGCAGAAGTGGAAGCCACCGTTCACTTCGCCCTTTCGCCTAAGCTGATTGAAGATTTGCAAAACCATGAGAGCCAGCGCCAGCCGTAAGATTATGCCGCGAAACGCTTTGAAATGTGCAAAATGGGCTGCGAGATTTTTCATATCTCGACAAACAAACGGCGTTGAGGGTGCATTATTGTAGAATGCCAATACCAACTACCGGCAATTTGTTAGCTCTCTGTATGAGTGAACAGGCCGAAACCAGAAGGGCGAGTTTCCTTCCGTTTTGAAGGTGAACAACTAGTTCACACATTTTCCAGGACACTGTTACCTTCAAAGTTTGAGTTCTGGCTTGACAGGTACAAATGATGCACGGTATACTTCTAATGAAGCTGCCGCCTGATCAATGACGTCTATGTGCTGCCAAGGAAAATAAGTTTTACAATACAACCTTTGTCCTCCAAGCTAAGGCACCCGTACACAACGTGATATCTGAAACGTTCGCTTGCAGGATTTTGAAAAACAAACGCGAGTTTAGGCGCTTTGTGAAGCTCCAGACACCGTAAGGAACTACGCACTGCAGCCAACAATACGAGTAGGTCACTAACCCAGTGATATGATTTTTATCAGGCTTAGCAGCTGACACATTTTTTGCAGCTTCGAGAAGACCCGCATGGATGCTCGCCTTCAACAATGTGAAATACTGCTGCTAGAGCAAAAGACCGTCCTAAAGCAACAGGAGAAGGAACACCAAAATGCTATACTACAACGTAGAAAAGTAGTCAAGTGGGAAGGCACCCAAAAAGGTATAACCCAACTTGGAGAGGCTCAAGACCCGCAAAATGTGCTGACCCCTCGTATGAGCTTCGAACAGCAACTGACAGATGATATGCTCAAGCGACTGTTAGAGAAGGTTTTCAGTGCAGCTGACGAAGAGAATGCAGGCAAGCATATGACTGCCATATACATTGTAAAGAGCTTTAGCATTTTATTCAGACTAGTTTAACTGCCTGTCATACCGCCGCAACTGGGCCTGTGGTGGGTTGTTTCTAAAATTGTTTCATACTGGTTCAGGCCGCCTGCAGCATCGTGAGGTTGCAGCGTTGCTTTTTGCTTGTCCCTTGGGGCTCACAAGGTGGGAGTTCGTTCAGCTTCTCGCCGGTGCTCAAGAACACCCTGAAGGGTGGATTGAGTATGGGCCTTTTCTAGAGGTTGGTTGTGTTCATCGTCCAACAGGGAGCAGTATGGCGTGGAGCCATGTCTGTTACAAAGTTGCTTCAGCGCGTGGTCTTTGGGCATGTGGAAGCAATACAGCAATAGTTTTGGCTTGACGAATCCTAGCTCGCAAGCACTCTGGTAGCATTTGTCTCTTCCTCTTCATTGTGGTGTTATGTCCTCAAGAAAATTCCCAAGCTACTCGATATGCTGAGGGCCAGGAGGGAAAAAGCTCGGCAACGGTCAGACGTAAATCCGCTTAAAATGTCGCGTAAAGGTTTTCCTTGGTGCAGATTGAAGGTTATCCATCTCATCGCACCTCACTGAACACTATTTCGTCTAATATGAACGCTGCAGGAATGTGAAACGAAGAGCAACAGCAGATGCAATGGTGCTCCTCTTTCGTGAAGAGCTAGATGAGACGTTTAGGTATGCGCTTTGCCTGACGCCTTGTACTCTTTGGAAGCAGGTGCATACCAAACGGCAGTTGCAATGACTGCGCTCCATAATGTTCCCTCTGCCACCTGCAGGGCGACTCGAGAGCTGCTTGAAGGAATGGGAAGTCACGTGACCTCAACAGGTGCTCACCTCAGTTTTCCGCTATTTGCTGCTAAGCTCGGGTCACCTACATTTCCAGAAACATATCCTCCTGTGGTTATTGGGGTGTTCGTGTGCGCTGTTCGTTCTCAAGGCTTGGTAAAACGGCAAGAGTTGTTTACTGCTATGCAGCGCACTGACAAGTACGGGATTCCTCTGTGCTGCCAAGAACGAGCTTCAGTAACTTTCGCCAACTAGCAGAAAATGTTTTGGAAAAGGATTCTTTGAACTGAGTACACACAGCCAAGCCTTATCTGTGATCCTGTTCAACAAAACTGGTTTTAAGGTATTCTAGGCAAGACATGGCTTTCGTAATGCAAACAATTCCAGGAAACGATTTGGGAGAGGTCGAGTATGAAGCGTTGCCAACTCTACTTCACGTCCTGAGGTGCTTCTAAAACAAGATCTAGAAGTTTCAAATAGGGCAACAAATATGTTAAAACTGGTCGGAAGTATTCCAATGAGTGCCGTAATATTCTGCGCCACAGGAAAGAAAGTATTAACAACGCTGTCCTTGAAGTGGACACTGATGCCATCGAAGCTGAGCTCACTACGACTGCACTCGAAGTGTGAGATTGCGTCAAGCTCTACGCTGGATCCCCCTCTATGTACTGCGCATACTGTCAGAAAATCTGTAAAGCACAAACCGGTACCTTGTACAGCCCTTTAGTGCCATATGCTAAGAAGGCCTGCAGGTTTTTGCAGAACACAAAGACTATGCTTCGTGAGAGCACCTTGAATTTGCGTTTGCTTCAGTTTCACGTGTGTCTTTTCTGATTTCTTCAGAACTGTTCATTTCCTTCAACAGCAGTGCCGCAGACTACTTGGCGCCGCCAACTGACAGTTAAGGGCAGATCGAGGTTTTAGGCCGATAAATGAAATATACTTCAGCTGCCTCATCTCTTTGAAGGAGATGAGAATCTGCCCTGTTTTATGAATTTGTCGCAGATGGGAATTACTCCTGATGGGCCTGTGCCTATATGGACACTGAGAGAAGTGCTGGACAACAGCGGCCTGTGCCTATCCAAAATGCACATTCATGTCCGTCACTTGCACTTTCCCACGTTCCAAACCGCAGTGGCAGCTGCGATCCGAAGGGGGCTCATAACCTTACAGAAAGATTTCGCTGAGAATATTCACCTGAAATGAGATGCTGCAGGTTCTTCTCTGCTTGTCCTCTATGAATCGACAAGGACAAGTGGTTTGGGAAGAATTTGTTTCGGTTAGAAACACTTGTGGGAACGCTCACTGTTCAGTGGTGATTGAGCCCAAGGCAGTTGAAGTTACAAAACGGCATCGACAGATTTCACGTCCACAAAATAAGAGGACGAGTGTTGCACCTATACTTTGTACACTTTGTTGCTGACAACTAGTGGGGGTCTATGCTGCATTTACTGTCTGTGCTGTGATAGTACCCGGCATTCCTGCAGGTTGTACAACGTGTTTTGCCACCCCTGTTCGACAGTGATTCTTTGATGGAAACAGGCAGGTTTTGTCCCCTTTTACATGCAAGTAGCAAGGTAGACGCAAATTGGCAACAGACGTGGGCTGCTGCAATTGACACATAGACATGCAAGAGATTCCTTCAGCAGCTAGGGGTGCTTTTTCTATGCAGCCGATCAAATTAGCAAAATGATGGCTGACGCCGAGGCGCAAGCCGAATTCGAGGAGTTGCGTGGGCTTTCAGTTCGAGACCCTAAGCAGAAACAACGAGCTAGCCTAGCAGCGCGCCGTCGTAGCAAACTGAGATCCACTTCGCACGCTCAGCTGCAACTTCAGGCAGACGAGGGGGACCAGGTAAAAACTGCAGCCTTTCTGGTGGCCAACTGAATGCGCGAACAAATCTACCTAGAGCAAAACTTGCTGTGGTTGCATTTCAGGGGGAGTTACCAGACCGTGAAAGCGTAGAAAAGACACTTGTGCACCTATTCACGGTTCTCGACGACAGACGGAAGGGTATGGCTCCTACGGATTCATCCAAAGTAGCCCATGTTTCGTTGCATGGTTTACTATTCCCAGCTCACACAAGTGCAAATGTGGTGCAGGATCAGTGCCGGCTCAAGTGTTCGTAAGTGTTATGCACTATTGGTCAGCCCGCAACGGAACTAACTCTACACCGGCAGAGGCTGGCAATCCGTTGCCTTTGAATTCGGCTAGTTCTTCCAGCGGAGGTGCTGCCTTGGCGGCGGAACGGAGATACGCCGACATAGTGATGAGCTGCCGATTGACCCCGGCTGAAGTCACAGGGTTTGTTGCAGAAGCAAAGGTCGACCCACTTGTACAAGAAATAAGCTATACTGAGCACATCAAAGCTTGGGTTGCGACAATATTTGAAATCAGGTCATAGGAAGCAATATCCTCATATACACCCTCAGTGTTAGCATTAACTACGATGCCAAGTCCTTATTGACTGTTTGGCACGCAGAGCATATCAGTTGGCTGCTAATTGTGAAGGCGCCGTAGGGACGGAGCATGTGGCATGCTTATACTGTTTCAGGAGATCGCACTTCTGGTACAGTGTGAGTCACAACTTGCTGGATGAAGGGACAGTGGTCAAGTAAAGTTGGAGGCGTAACAGGATGAAGTGACACTTTCACTCTATACCTTCTTGCATTGGCACCACTGATCAGGCTGTCGAACATGTATAGCGACCAACACGTCGAACTGTATATGGCCTCACCAACGCCTGGTACTAAGTGGCCTCTAGTGGGTCTTTTCTATGTGTCAACGGGACAACTAGTTTCCGGCGAAATATGACCCAGTGTCATCAGCACTTCTTCTGTGACTACAACGCCGTAAAACCCACCATTTCTATAGCCAGATGGGTGGGCTGCAGGTTCCTCAGATCAGACACTGAACCTCCAGGTGTTTACAAACAAACCAAATTCCGCGCTGTGGAAAACCCCATGGAATGCATCATGGCGAATATCTGGCCTGCGTGCCCTGTAGTGCGGCTTTAGTCGTAGTAAGCAGTACGCTACAAGTGCTCCGTAGCTGAACCAGTACATCTTTATTTGCATTGCTTGGAGTTTAAACTATTCACAATAGAATGCTGTTAGTCACCAGTGATGCGAACTGCGATTTGATTACACATACTAGACGCGCCTTTTGCAATCGCAGAGGCAGGACCATTAAACATTGTTGCGTCTATTGGTTTCGAAAAGCAACGCTGCAGATTCACATGTAATTTAGTTAAAACGGGCATCGTTTGGCAGACGAAATGTAATATGTGCCTCAACATAACCGTTCAAGGTACAAGCATAACAATTCAAGTGTGAGCCAGAGCGGCCTCTACGTAGCCAGTGCCGTAGGTTCACGTTAGGAGCTGGAAAAGAGCGAATTGCTAAATCCCTCGGCTTGACATTGCTCCTTCGGCAGCTTCGGCTCTACAGTGACCGACAACTCGGGCGTTGGTGCGTATAGAAGGAAGTTTTGCACAAGACCGGGGTTGGTGCGTTCAGCTTGACTGTCTCCCTCCAGATCCTCCGCAGCAGTATGGCCGCCTTCAAACTGCTTCGCATATTTGCGCAAGAAAGAGACGACAGACTCAGGCGTCCTATCACTGAGGAAGCTGGCAAGGAACTATGGAAGATAGAATGATATAGTGGATGGGATATAGAGAGACGAACTTTACCACACATGCAGGCAACCAGAAGATGAAGTAGGCTTGCTTGCTGGATCTGTGTGTAACAGTGAAGTGCTATCAGGGCTATTGACTGCTGGTAATCCCACTATAGTGTGTTTTTCCGAATCTCCCTCACGATGAGAGGTCATCAATTCAAACAGTGTGCCGCATGCAGCGGCTCTTTGCCAAGTGGTTTGTCAAAATCATGGAGCAGGGGAACTCAAAGCAGTATTCAGTGCCTCGGTTGGCTCCTGGCACCTACTTCTTCTGTTATTCCCTCCTAATCAATTGCATGCACCTGTTAAGTACACCCTGCAAAAGGGGTTACCAGACCTAACCAAGGGATAAAGTTGCGAGAATGAGGAGCTTCTGAACATCCATGCAACTGATGACAAGAAACGAAAAAGGCCAAGGAGACTCAACCTTCTAACAATCTAGTTCTCCAAGTGCTGCAGGGGAGATAAACCATAGGAAATTAGTTGGCTTCAGATGCTGAAACCGCACCTCTCTTTAACTAGTGGAAAACGGATGAAAAATTCCATAACTGGATTTAAAGCATCTCATTGTGTCTACAACTGCCGGAGCATACACAAACACAAAGGGCATGCACAACTAACTACTGTGTCGGTGTGGGCATTGGGTCGGCAACGTCAATGGGTGAAGCAACGGGTCGGCGACGCCAATGAGTCAAAAGACAGTGGAAACATACAGGGTGTCAAATAATATGTCAAGCCGGATCATTGGAAAATTTTGCCTCTCTGCGGGCTTGTTCAGTGGGCTTGAATTCAGCGCACACCACGTCCCGCCATGTTCCTTCGCCATCCTCGACTGACGCCCTAAATCACTAGCTGTCAGTCTATCTTAACCGCTCCTCACCAGTTCGTTTGCTTACCAGTCCACAGTCGTCATATATGGATGGCTGGCAAAAGCGGAGGTCTTCTTCATCAATTGCTTTTGCTCACCTACAACATTTCCCACTGGAAAGGATGCAGGAATTGGGTCAACTCGACGATGTTCCCATCAGTAAGGCGCCCCTCCATCACCGGGCATATCCTGATCTATCGCCATTATGCAGAAGTCCTTGAGCGAAAATATTTGACAAAACTTCATTAAAATAAGCTATCCCCCCGTTCGAGCCTCTAGCCATCCTGAGGCAAGCAGTTCGAGCACCTGCAAAGGCTGGCCAGAAGGCGGCCTGGCATGAGTTGCAACGCCCCAACCCAATGTGGGAAACAGACCCGCGTGGAAGTAAAAACAAGCCTTCACGGCACAATATCCGGACACTCTATAGAGCTGTTGGTAACTTTTGTTTGTGTAACGTTTGACTACAAGCGTCTGGCAAGTTTTCATTTGCAAACTTCAAAGAGGCTTTCCAAAGTCATTATGTCCTCCTACCAGGGTGTAGCATCGTGCATGGCGATGTGAAGGCAGGCTCCAGCGGGTTGATGCTGCATCCAACAAGGAAACAAAACTCCCATTGGATAGGGAATATTCTTACAGAAACCAACCTTTCATGGGAATGAACAAACATCGTGCGCACGCGCACGCAGTACGAAGCATGTCATCTACAATTGCCCGAGCAGTGCTAGGAGTTAGTGGCTCAGAGAGATCATATGACTGTATGGCTACAAGCCAAGACCCATGGTCACTGGCTTCGATGAGCTTCAGATGTGCAGCGTAATAAAGTGTTACTACAAAGAGACTCCATGTTCTAACGACTGCTTGATGTGGCGATCAGTTGCTTCGGGTTACTGGGCGGGCGACACCACCATCGTTTCTCGTGGATACATTGTTAGCATTGAAACTGCACCTGTCAACAGATTTAAGTCCGATAAATGACGCATTACTGCGGTTTTAGCATATATTCACCTTAGGCCAATTCAAAAAAGCCTCAATTGAATATTGATGTTGGAGTTAGAGACGCCCCAAACTGAGGCCCCGCCGACCCCGGTGGAGCAGTTGACCTGTTCGCCTAATGGAGAGAAATTTGTGGATTCTAAGTATATCCAAATTCTGTTTTTGGTACAAGGTTTTCAGACTTACCATTTTCTGCCAGATACTTCTCACTATTTGCTCATTTCGTTGGGTCTCGGCTGCCAGGTGGGCCCCGCGGGAGGTGACTAGACATGCTTTTCCTTGTCGCCCTTTTGCATGGCAAGGTAGCAAAGAGTCGAGATAAAAAGACCTAGTTATGTTGGAAAAATATCGTGCGCTTACACTACAAAATGCCGTCGACGGGCAGACCATTGTAAATCTGATTATCGCTGGGAAATGATGCGCCATCATTACCTCCGGTCTTTGACGGCTAGTCTGTCCGCCTCTACTGGATCACGTTGTCTTGCTCCGCTGCCTGGAAAAAGTGGAAGTGGGGGTCTGGAGGCCGTTTTAGGGCTGCGTTTGCTGCACACCGGCAAAGCATGTGAAGTGGTTTCTCTTACCTATGATCACGCGGCGCAAACTGTAGGGACTCGGCTTCGTAAAACTCCATTAACAGTGTTTTGGCTTTGTGTGGGGTCGATTACTGCTGCTGGTGCCTTCGCCTGCCTACAGGACAGCCATCGCCACCAGGTCCAGCTAGACACCGGAGGAGCACACGCGCGTGCACAGTACACCAGTACTGTCCTGAGGAGCACTATCTTGTCAGGTGTTCTTAATTGCAAGGAGTGGTGGCTTTCTGACGTATCAACTGCTGTGTCCTCTTCGCCTGCTGTATTCCGTGGTGGTGCCCCAGCATTCTGTAAAGAATTGTCCAGGCAGCATATCCAACGTGAACAGCAGCACTTGCCTCAGCCTTTGAAACCGCAGCATATATTTGAAATGATGAAGCCCCTAGTGGTTCGGGTGTATGCGGTGCTCCGAACACAAACGCCTTCCGACCGAAGAACCCGCAAGCAGACAAAAGTAGAAGAGGACCAGGAGATGTTGCTTGAGAAGCTGCACTTTCTGGGTTCCGGTTTTTTCTTTGACGACCAGGGTGAGGCATTACCCTTCGATGAAGCACTGCGCACGTGAGGGCAGATCCATCTTGGGTTGGCTACACAGGCTGACTGTGCGCAACTGCGGAAACATCTTCAGGCCACATAGTAACTGCCGCTCATGTTGTCTTGGTAAGCTATACCCAGCTTTCTGAGAAGTTGTCCGCTCATATTACCATGGTTGCACTGGAAGCGAAGGCCTTCTTGAGGTCCTGTCGTCTCGCGGATCCATTTGTCCTATGTTTCTGACAGCGACGCAATGATCTGAAAATTGATGCCGTAGTCAGCCAAAACGCTCATGAATCGAAGGAGCGGCTGGTTAAAGGCGAATTCGTTTCGTTCCCACTTGCAATCAAGGACGCCTTCGGTCGGCTACATGCAGCGCACCTCTGCGGCCTGGATGAAAGTAAGATTTGTTGCATCAATTTGTCGCATCACGCCAACGTGGAATAATCGCAGAAGGCGGCTAGTCAAGATTCACGTGTGGGGGGTTTTTGCTTCTGCTGCAGCAACCGATGTGGCTGTGCTTCGGTTAGATGACCCTCTCGAGCAAAGGGACATGCCTCATGTGCGCGGAAGTGAGCTTCGCCCTGCCAAGAGATGGCACCGTCGAAAGAAAGACCTACAGCCAGCCAGTAGCACCATTTTGGTAGCATATTGGTCGACCGATTCTGTTTTAATTCACAGTAATGTGGTGGGGAACATTCACAATCACACACGAGATGGCTCCCATTTGTATGGTGCATTGGTATGCTACCTTCCGTTAAAAACAAAAGCCTAGGCAGCTTGCCAACTGTACTAAGGTAGCTAGGTTGCCTGTAAGAAGTAGCTCCGATTTGCTCACTCATTATCTCTTTATCCCATTCGTCGAATTCGTCTTTTCTGCGTAGAGTTTTCCGTCACACGTCCAGCGATGGGAGAGATAATTGCGGCATATGCTCCAATAGAGGTACGCGTGTCACGCCTGTAGCAATCACCTGCCTCAGTGTGAGGTACGCCTGTCAAGCCCTCCGCAATCACCTGCCGAAGTGTGACTATTGTTTCTAACTCATTCGTATTTAGATTTCCTTATCTCTCTATAGCAGCACCCTGTCTATGATTATTTTTTAGCACGCAGATGAACCAATAGGGGTGGCAGGCCAGGTGCTGCAGCCTCGCCAGACCTTCAGAGAGATGGATAACCCGGGAAGCATGAGTCTCTTACAATTACAGTTGCTAACCCTTCCTGGTGAGTGCCCTTCTGGGACTAGACATCATGCTCCAGTGATATGCCTTTAATCGCAGGCGTTTGATTATGTTGTGACTTGTTAAATGTCTGCAGGCATGTCGGGAGCGCCTGTTTTTAACATGGAAGGCTCTATCGTAGGGATGCTTGTCAAGAAATTCGACATCTGCGGGTGAGGCAGCGAATTCAAAGACCACATCGACTCAGCATCAACGTGCTCTCTAATGATAATGTCCAAGTGTTATTTTTACCAAAGCAACGGGCAGCCGTATGTTAGCAGCACAACATGGTGCTTGTGCACTTCTTATTCCGATAGCTTCTGCGTGCGTGCGTGCATCAGGCTTGCACTGCCGTCATCCCTCGTGCTTCGGGTCGCAGAATCTCTCAGAGATTCGGGCGAATTCAGAGTGCTATCTATTGGTAAGGCATAAATGCCGCTTTTGTCGTGTTCACACACGAATTTAGCCCTTCACATCCCCGCGGATTGCTAATTCGTGCGCATTTCTAACCCGAAGGCATGTACGAGGTGTCACGCAGGGGTGCTTGTCGAGGAAGAGACACCGAGCTTGTCTGCAGCGCATTCAAGTTCAACAGGTAAGGCTTACCTGGGAAAACCAACGGCTGCCGTGGATCACGGTTGTGCCCCATAGCACATTTACGGGATTCATGCCCATTGCTAGGGTCAGCAGCAATGATGTTTGCACTAACCATTCAATTGCGAATGTGCATGCAGAATCGGGGCTGAAGGTGTGCGGAGTTACCCCTGGCAGCCCTGCTGATGAAGCAGGCGTCCGCCAAGGGGACCGTATAATAAATGTTAAGGGAGAGGCGATTGATTCCATTGGGCGCGTGAGCCTCTCCTCCCCGTTCGCTGTTTCGCGCGTGTATAACGCAGAACACCATCGTGTTGGGCAACTTGTGACCCGCAAGGACTTTGGGGATGTGTCATATGCGTTCAGCTTCGAGAGGTCGTTCTGCTCCACAGGGGGGGGCCCCTGGAAATCACTGTGCAACGAGGCACACGAGCAAAGCGTTTATTGTTGGACCTCTGCACGTGAGGGGTCTCCACGGAAATCACGGTGCAACGAGCCACACTCGTAAGTCCTAGTTTTCTTGAACCCGCTAGCTCCGCCTAGTGTTTGTAAGGTAAGCAAGCATTATGCATCGCCGGCGCCCCAATGGATTACTGTGTGTCTGCAGAATAGAAGCAGCTTTATTGGGAGCATCAGAGTACACTATATATTCAGTTCGTTGAGATTGAGTGGGGCCAGCAACTCTCTGGCGTTTCATAGCACTTAGTGGCCTTACGTTTACTTACTGACAGTCACTATATGACGAGTCATATAACAGCTGTCAAATTGGCGCAACTGTCTCTTCGGGACAAAGTCAATTGCTACCAGTGCAGATCGGACTCCGTAGTGATCGTGGCTGCCACAACCATATGTGGAAGGTTGGCTTCCTTAATTTTTGAGTGTAGGGCTTATTTAGTGGAAAATGAATATCTATTTGTCTACCTTTCTGGCAAACACCAAGTACTTCCATAATATTTACTCCATCTCCAAAACTGCATGCTGCAGTTTCGAAGCGTTTATGAAGAACTTGAGAACCTACACTGCAGGAGGACTTCTTTGGAATTTACATCGGCATCACCATGTTGTGCCAGTAGGCATGCAATTGATCCCTCCTGTTTTCCCATCGCTGCGCCTTCAACTGAAAGAAAATTCTGTATTGTTGAGCGGTGTGTGGATGGGATTTGGGAAGTGGTGAACTTTGCGGTAATTCCACGCTAAAATGCTATTGTGTAGCACAAGGTGCAGGTGAAGAGGACGATCTCAATACTTACCCAATAAGCTTCTAGCCAGAGGTCATATGCTATTGTTAGAGCGAATGGTAGTTCCAACTGTTCAGACTAAGCATTGTTTTCTACAACTAAAATAACCGCGCGCTGTGCTTTTCAGCTTTGCGTTACATGTATCCGTATGTAGCGCAAAGCTGAAAAGCACAGCGCGTTGTTATTTTAGTTGTAGGAAACAATGCTTATTTTGAACAGTTACGTACTTTAGTTTCTCCACGGCTTGATAAGTCATATTCTGGTTAGCGAGTGGAGCATAAACTAAGTCTCGCGAGAATACAAAAGTGGATGAAGCGTCACTGCATGCTTGTTGGTAGGGAAAGTATTACAGAGATGCTTAATTAAGCAACAAACAAGCTTCCAGGGGGAAACCTTCCTAGTTATGGACCTCAATGATTCGAAGATGGTTTTTCCGTCCGTGTACAGTGTATGTTTCAGTGGGCGTCACGATTAACCTTTAAGCTGGACCAAATGGTGTGGCGTTCCTACGCCGCTTGAGTCTAGAGAGGCTTCAGGTGATACGGTAAGGAAGTCGTCCAGCCACTTAAGGGGTATTGCCTGTTTTTCCGATTTTTCCCTTAGTAAAAATCAGGCTTTGTTCTTCTAAATTTCGAACAGGTCCGGTAATGGCGTTATGCCTTGTAAACAGCTATCTCGAGGAATCCAACGGCGTCAAGTGCATCACCTCCCTTCAAGGAAACTAGCAAGCGTTGTATCAGTATGAAGCCATACAGCATGCTAATTTCCCTGAAGGGACGTGATGCACTTTACGCCGTTGTATTCCTCCGCTCTTCCGATTGCACTGAGAATGCATAGCACCACAACAGAGTGGTATTCCTTGTTCCTCCCACTTTTTCTGCTCTCTACGCGTTCAAAGTTCCGCAAAGCACTCGTCAACATGGCATTCTCCATACAAATTCAGGCTTTTAGAGAGAACAATCTGCACATGCGGCGTCATGGGAAACGGTTGTAACAAACAGAAGCCTCACCACATCCGGGAGTGCACGCACGGAAGATTTGTGAAGGCTGCTTACTCCTTGAGCATTCAACATTGGCCGCTGGCCAAACGAAATGTTCCTCTAATTGGGTAGAATGCCTCCGGAAGAGCAGAATACAGGCACCTCAGTTTGGCGTGCAGTTGTGTCACTGCTCGCACTGAGGCGTTGGCCAAACAGTGACAGCAGTCCATGCCAAACAGAATTATCCGTGGTATGCGGGAGACGCTCGTGGCAGTGTAGGCAGGTAGCTCCCGCCCCCCCCCCACTGGCCTCTATCTTCGCAGGGTCTAGTTCAGCGGATGTTGACGAGGGATCGATATCCAAATATTTTGTGCTCTTGCATGCCATTACTTCCAACGAACCAGGTACACCAAAAGCCTCCAGTGCTTCAAACGCTTCATTTCAGGTATATCAGGATTAACCTCTTCGTGTTCCAACCAAATGAGTTCACAGTTCTAAAATTAGTTGTACTCTTCTTTGCGAGTGAATACGAGGAATGCCGTGTTTTGCACCGATTCCTTCGTGGATCAACGCCCAAAGCGAATATACTTCTGAACTCATCTACTAGGCCTTTCACCGTAGACAGTGAGGACGCGTAGTCTGTTGAGGAACCTTGTATAAAAGGGATCATATTCGCTGTGCCCATATGTTCTAAAAAGCATATCTTGAACATATATACCGAAACACAAATTATTTGACTGCTAAGCCATGCATCTTTAAGAGCTCGATGTCCCATATAAGGCGAAGAGGCTCCGGTGCTGAGTTGGAAGCGAGTCTGCTTGGGTGCATTGGGTTTTCAGTGGGTTTGAAGGCTCCTGGTTATTTTACTCACACAGAAACTCATGCTAGTTCTGCTCACACAGAAACTCATGCTAGTTCTGCCTACGTATTTATCGTTTCTCGAATGTACATGGATCAAATCACTCAAAATTGAGGTCTTCGTCCGGGTGCTCCAATAATGACCGACAAATGCGTGGCTCCATTGTCCTGTCTACCGCCCTCCCCTCTTTTGCATGATACTTCTGATTCAGATGTTTCTAAACTTCCCCCGCATAACATTTTTTCTGATTTGACATCAACTACGTAAAAGCAAAGAAGCATCTAATTCCCTAGCTGCGTAACTTCGGATACCACACCAACGTGGCTGCCTGGGTGAAGTAGTGAAAATGGCTGTTCACCACTAGCAACCGTCTGGATAGACAGGTGGCTGACACCTGTTGCATTCGCCAGCGGATTCGCCAGCGCAGTTTCCACGTGTTCGACATTCGGATCATTTCGAGATGCTGTACACCAATACTGGTCGAGCAGTGGCATGCTTCTATCTTTCATGAGCAGGTACACCATTAGTTATTCCAGATGCTCGTCTTCACCTTGGACTCCTGTTGCCGCAGTAGACGGCGATTGGGTTTTAGCCATGCGAACGCCCTGCGACAAACCACCAAAACAGCTTCTCCACAATAAGCCGCTTGCTCACCTCAACCTGAAATGCTGGTATGTCTCACACTTTAGCTCCTGTATTCTGCCTTCTTTAGCTCTTTTTTAGCTTGTGTTCTTCAATTCCGGGGGCGAACCAACGTCATAGTGCACATAGGAAGGGCCCCACCATCGGGTGTTGTTTCCGCAAGACAGCCCCTCGTGCACTGATATGCAAATGGCAGACGTGGCATGGCAAACACGGTGCGTTGCACTGCAAGGCATCGAGAGAGGCGAGTAAGCTACACCTGAAGAATGTTGACGGCTTGGCTGTGTCTTAGTAAATCTTCTATCGACAGGCAAGGCGGTGATAACAAGCGGGAATAGACCGCCTCCTAAAACAACGATTGTCTCCCTGTACAGCTAGCTGGATGTATATGCCTTCGGTCGCCATCATTGCGACTCTCTTGCCCGCACAATGCAAACCAGGCAAAATAATGGCTTCTCTCGTGAGCGACTGTTGTTGAAAAGCTGTTGGTTGACAGACAAACACAAAGCCTTGCAACAAGCACCTACTCGACCAGCCGTCATTACACACGGAACTACCCCTCAATACGTTCGAATCTAAAACCTACGGGAAAAGCTTAATCCTATAATATGTGTTACAAATTTTGACACGATAGTTCAAGCGGATCTGAAGGCCAGCTGTTTTCCGCTTGTGGTAAGTGGAACACTGGAAGCCCGCTGGCAACCCAACGTAGTGGAATATCAACTGGAAGAAGTTATTGGAATATTCAGCATAGTCTGTTTTATTTTAGCCTGCTCGAAGTGGGCATGTGAGAGTTTCAACCATTGATAGACGAACAGGGCACAAGCCGCATAGGGCTCTACTTCCAGCAGATCGGGCCGCCGATCACCTCACGAATCCTGGAGTCAAGGGACGCCACGCTAGAAGACTTCGACCTGCAACGCAGTACCCCAGACTGTCTGTAAATGGTGACTTCGGCAGATAGGCGGTTTGGAGATTATTTGCGCAGAAAACCAACGGTAGACTGTAGCTAGTGGGAAATTATTTGTGCAGAAAAATGTCTTCGTCCAAAAAATTTGCTCATATGCTATTGAGTAATTTTGGCTTTTCGAAGAACATACTCTACATCCTTTCTCCGCAACCCAGTGGAAGCCCCAGCAGTAACCGTGGATTTTGCAGGTGTCTCGTGTTGAAGATGCCAGAGTGTCCATACATCTTTTCTGCTTGTTTCTTACTGGAATTAGTTGTTGCAATGAGAATGACTATATCGCCTTCGTTCTACACGCTTATTGAATATCACAAACTTTGAACAGGCTAGATCAAGTTGGCTCTGACAATCAGCCCCGTAACGCGGCAGTGGGTTCAACTGGGGGATTCGAAGATTTTAGCTGAACACTGAACTACGTTGTTCAATAATTGGATGCGTTCGTTGTTTTAAAAATGTACTGTAGCTCGCAAGATACCTGAATCAACTTGCTTGAAACAGAACAACACAAGGCGCCTATATGTATCAAGGTTTCGGGAGGAGGTTCAACGGATGATTTGCGCATACACTCTGCCATAGCCGGTGTCCGAATTCCAAAGGGGCAGGGGAGGGCTAACATCGGACACAGCCTGATCACTAATAGATCCGAATCGAGTCCGTTTGGTAGTGTCGTCCACGTATACAGCTGGAAAGTGGCAATCCATTACGCGCAGTGTCGATTGACTCTACGATGGTGAGCGGTGCTGGCGCTACAGAAATGGAGGAAGATGCATGCTGCAGTGACACAGCTGCAGCACTGGCCTCTTATTTACAGGGAAGTGTAGCCAAGACGCTAGCAGAAGGCATCGCCGCTACGATAAAGGCTCAACCTGAGGGTACGAGTTGGTAGAGCGGCGCGCTAACATACCGCACATGCCACTGGAGGTGTATAGTGGTTAATAAGGGTAATAGCATCGCTCGTGATGTAGCTACATTTCATGAAGAGCCAAAGCGTTGCTTGTGTAAGTTGGGGATGAACCAATCCTTTTACAATCCTGTCTTTGTCCGTTGAGTTTGTTGGAATAACGACAGAACACAGGCACTTACTCCTTGCTATTTTGCTTCAGATCCCCCCCTTTTTCTTTCCCGCTGGTTGCTGCAATACGTTGAGCAACGAAAAAAACGGCTGGAAGTAAGAATGAAAGCTGGCAGAATAACTAACCAGTTGGGGAGAGCACTACCAGCTAAATGACCGTGTGCTGCTTCCGCGTAGGAGCCTAAGCAGCACACACTGAGCGGCCACTGAACCGCACTAAAACGATGGAGTCCTTTAAAGTTCTCAAGTTGGAATGATGCGTGCCATGCAGGCATCATCAGCGGCACCAAGAGTAGCTTCGGTGGAACAGCAAACACAAAGTACAGAAATGCAAGCGTCGCCTAAGCAATTGGATTTAGGAAATGCCATTGCAAAGGACAACCAAGCCATTCAAGCCTTTCGAGAAGTAGAGTGGGTGGAGGAAGAATCATTAGTTAAGCTTCTAAACCATTTGAAGGAAAAGCTTGGCGCAACAGGGGTGTACCTGGCAAAGTATGAGGAACACCCAGCTTCCAAGGAAGAAGAGGCGGCTGCAACGCTGAGATACATAGCTGCTGATGATACTCACTCTTACATGCTGAACAACTGTCTCCGCGAAGTAGGTTCCACATGTTTCTACATGCACTTTGTAGATACAAGACTGCTCATACATATAGTTGTAAATACATTGTAATTAAAACGAAACAGTTGGCGAGTTTCCTCTCAACGAGGAAATTCACTGGAAAGCTTGAGCTACTCAGTTGGTGGCGAGCAGTTTGTGCAGGCTTGCAAATGCGTACTCTAGATACCTAAAGTACCTGTGACCGCATTTTGTTGTTGCGACTCTTGAAGGAAGAAGGGCTGACCTGGGATTTACTGCAAGATGACGAACCAACTAAAGAACTCGAAGGGACATCAAAGGATTCTAAGGATGAAGACGATGCAGACGACGAAGAAACTGTCGCTGACAAAGAGGCTGAGAACAGCTCGCCGTCTGGCAATGCTCGTGGAGATGAAGTCAATAAAACAGTCACCCGCAAAACTGTGATTGTTGATGAAGTTCTGGACAACCCTCGCATTCGCTTTTTTGGCATTACTCGACCTGGAAGTTACATGGCTGTCTCGATAGAGTTGGCTGAGGTCGCAAATACTGACTCAGTATTGGCTCTTTTCAACTGGATGAAGGAGAAGAAGGCGAGAGAGGAGGCGATTGCTGCTTCCCAGGAACAAGAAGAAACCGCTTCGGCGGCAAGTGGTGAATATCACAGCTGATTGCCACATCCCACAGAGAGTGTTGGAGCTTCTGTATTGCGTACAATGCCCCCATGGCCTGAACAGTACCACTAATAGAGAGGGTCCATTGCGACAACAGATGGCATCCGCTGAGTATCGCCCCACTGGAAAATGTCGGAGGCATGGTCCTTTTACATGTAAGTGGCAATGCGTGCACAGGAGAGTCCGGGGCTCCTCCTACCGACTTTGGTGGTGTTGAGGGCAACGAAGGCGATTCAAATGAGGACGAAGACACCCTAGACGAAGCCCGTAAGCCTTTGCCACCGCCAGTACTTCGAAGCACTCGAACAAAATACGTTCTCTGCGCTGATTCACTGGGACAAGAGATTGCACTTGGAAGAGAGGAACTTCGGTGCCTCCAATTATTTGCCGAGGAGATCGGAAAAACTATCCTTCGAACTCAAAACGAAGCAGTCGAGAGACAAGTGAGGCTGGTGAATGGGGATTTCATCTGCAAGCCCCAACGCACTACAGTCGATGACAAAACGAAGAATGATATCATTTGTAGCCCGGCATTTGACTACAGTTCTAGTTTAGTGTAAGCCCTTCGTTCGCCCGTGTTTGATATGCCGCGCCGCTGGTTTTTAGGCAGCTGAAATGTTGAGCGCTAGTGAGGTACAGAATCTCGAGCAAGATCTCTCGGAGTTGCAACAAAAGTGCTTGATCAAGTTGCAGCAACTCCAGGAACAGCGGCAAGGCGAAACGCTACAGCAACTTGACGAAAAGGAAGCAGAGGAGATAGCAGAGGCTGAAAGACGGCGACAAGAGCAGGAAGAAAGGAGGCGAGAAATTGCAGAAGAAAGGAAAGCAGCAAAGTTGGCACTGAAAAGTGGGGAGGAGAACGAGGGCGCTGATGATGAAAGCGTTGACAGCTTGTCGCTTCAAGGAGAATCTGACGACGGCAAGAAAGAGGAAGAAGTGATTATCCCTCCAGCCCTTTCCAGGGAATGCGTTGTTGAGGCTATAGCAGCCCAAGCTACACTTGAGGCTTTCAATGATGAAGTGCTGACACCTCTTAAAGAGAACCTCTCGTTAAGTGAGTGACCTGATCACAAAGCTCCAGGGGACTGCGCTCCTGGATGATTTACCATGTGACGCGTCTACAGAGAGCAAGTCTCTTGTTAGTCCAGTATCTGAAAATAGAAAGGGGTGGGGTGCTACTTTCATTTCTAGGTGCCTCACTGTGTGCTATTCAGGCAGAAGATACATTGCCGACTCCCCTGCGTTGGTATCAGCAGGTGCTGCTTGCGCCCTCCTACTAGGCTACGATGTAAAGGTTCTGAAAGTGAGACCTGCCGCAAAAGAGAGCCCGTGGAATTGGAACCGCCTGCGTCAGCTCCTGACTCCTGCATTTGCGGACTCCATGCTGGCGTTTGATCCCAAGGGTAAGCAGCAGCCAACGCAGGGAATGCTGCTCAAAAGTCGTAGGCTTCTGCCCAATTCACCGTCCTCTTCGAACATTGGGATATTTCCAGCATGACGGGCACTCTGACTCCAACTGCGACTGCAGCTCCCCGCCACTATAAGGACAAAGAAAACAGTCTCCGTTTTATCATGGAAATGCTGGATATTGAGCTTCAAGTGGAGGACGAACAGCCACAAGCCCCTCTTGAAATTCTCTTGTCCTCTTGGGTTACTGTGAGGAACATTACTCCGCTTTTCCGTTTAACACAAAAAAAATTATCCGTTGAGTTGAAAAGTTGATAGCTTGATTCATGATTATGATTATGCTTCTTGCACTTTTGTTTATTTTTGTTCATCGCAGTATGCAGTGAAAGCCCGCAGAGCCCAGCTGATATTACAGCGGGAAACTCTTAAAAGGACTGCGTTAATGCAGCGAGCGCCTGCCCCCCAGTTGCCTGAACTCGTAGAATTAGACGCCGACTATGAGTGCATCGAAGATGTTGAGGTTTAGGAATGTTCGCATCCTTCAACAAGCCATTCGATCCGACAAAACGTTTGACGCGTTGGAGTCCTGCATAGGCTGCAGCTTCCAGTGATAGCTGAGAACCACGACCACCTTAACTTTATGACCCCCGTCAACTCCTGGTGTGTCGCGGGGTTCACGCTCGCCCGCCGTTAGGGAGTGGCGGAATGAGCAGAATATCAAGGGTTCTCTCCCGATATAAGGACTTCACAATGTGCACATCGCCGGCTCTTTTGGGCTCCTTGTGGGTTCTGCTGCTTCTGTTGGCATAAGCTAAAAGAGAATGCCGGTCCAGAACTGTGTCCTGAGCAACTTGCAACATAGGACATGGTCGAGTCATGCTGGGTCCATTCGCGTTAGTTTTGACTACAGCGGTTTTCCCCAGACAGCAGAATCGTCCTCTTGCAGCTGAGAGAATATCTGCCGTCTTTTGTTCTGGGATCGACCCTCGTTCTTTACTCGTCATCAACATGCTTTGAAGAAATGTACATTTTGATGATGCTGTCTTTCCGCTGAAGTCCAGCGGTGTTGGTGTTTGTCTACGCAAAGGGTTGAAGTCAGCTCTCACCGGTTTCTGCAGATTGCTCGTAGCACATCTTTCAGTGGAAGGCCTGACTGGCTTGTGGGGCGTCGGTGTAGACGTGGGATCCATCAGAGCGTGTTACCGTGCTTGCTTGTAAATCTGCTCATTTTCGCTTATGCACAGAGCAAATTTGTAAGGTATTTGCGCCGACCATCTGATACCGATTCGCATCTCCAAATTCTGCCGCGAACTTCAGTCCGTATGCTGTATTAGTCTACCTATACTTTGACTGCCACCAGAGCGGACACCAAACAATGCCTGGGGTTTTTGTTCCTCTTTGCCACGTTGTTGGCAGCGAGATCCATACTCCGTATGCTGTTCTACGCCATATTTTGAATGGAACAGGTTTCCACTGACTGGCACCAGAGCCGAGTACCGGACAAAGGCTCTGTTGACACCCAAAGCCTGGCTTTCCTTCCTTTCTCCTTGTTGACTGCTCTGGTGCCAGTGAATGGAAACCAGCGGGCTAGTGGCAAGGTCACGGGCCTTGGCCTTGGGTGTTGACTGCTCTTGTGCCAGTGAATGGAAACCAGCGGGCTAGTGGCAAGGTCACGGGCACACCATCATCTGCTGCTTCTTCTGGTGCTGTTGCTGCTGCTGCTGCAAGCTTAATCTGTGATGAAGCGACCACGGCAATACACTGGTGTTGCTCGACGTGCATCCATTAGGACAGCGCAAGCTTTGAAGACAGCTCTGTGGTGAAGCGACCGCGGCACCACACTGGTGTTGCTGGATGTCCATCAATTAGGACAGCGCTGGCGCGTACACCTGCGTCTGTAGTGCCTGCTTGCAGCTTCCCAACGAAAGGAGCAACTGCCGGCTAGCTAAATCGATATTCTCCGTGACCTAAGGAGGATTAGGCTCGGCAGGCGTTGTACAAAAATAGGCTGGGAGTACATTCACCAAGAGTCGCTTCAGGAGTTGTACGAAGCAAACTCGATATTCAATTGGTTTCCTAAACACTTGCTGGCTTCGCCTTATTACATGCGGATTGAACATACTCCTGCAGTATATTGCAGACACAAACTGGCAGAAAGTCACCGGTGTGCTTCGCAGGGCTTATCCGTGATGGTAGACTCCACCGCCCGATGCAAGATGGAAGCAGTGACCCAAGCGAGGAGTGCAGCGGATAACGCTGAACACACAATGCCGGCAGCTGCTACACTTGATTTCAAAGAAGCTAATAATCAGAGGAAAATGACTTTTGGTCTGTGCACTGTTGGTATGATTCGGAACATTTCCATGCGGTGCCGACAGCTCTAACGTGCAGGCGTATTCGGTGGTCTGGCAGTGCCTACGTGCTTGCTAATCTGTAAATGGAACAGATTGGGCATAACAAAGCTGCAAAACCTTGTATTCCTCGATTGAACATACAACTGCAGTAGATTGCAGACACAAACTGGCAGAGCGTCACCGGTGTGCTTAGCAGGCTTATCCTTGATAGCGATTTTCAAGCATGTGACATTAAAAGCGCTGGTTGCCTCGGCTCAGTCACACGCTCGTATATTGTAGTGAGATTGGCTACCCGTGCCACAAACAAACTGACACGGTTTCCAAGACCGCTCTAAGGGCAGCTGCACGCAGTGGGAGAAGCAGTCCGTTTACAAGCCAGTGGCCAAACTGAAGCGGTGAGTGTTCCCGTGAAAGGTAGTAAAATTTATTGACACTGATACGCTGAGACTAGGAGCAGTGAATGGCAATGAATCACCTACTGTAAGTACGCGAGTAGCTGTCGACTATTTTCTATATACATCCAGCATAAGAACGAACCATGTGGTGCCCTTGCTCATCGCCAACTGCTCGGTAGCTATAATTCACACATTTCACCTTTTTGGCAGCAGCGATATTCGCTACCCTGTTGCATTTTTGGCTATACTGCGTTAAGTTGTGTATAATTGTTAAGCTGCTAGCATTATTCGCACGCTTCGATTACTCGGAAAGGAGCTGACAGTATTCTGAAGGATAGGCGTTCTAATTTAATACTGAAGGTAATTAGATGCTTCAACTGTGCCAAGCCAAGCGTTACCACACAAGCACATTTGTTTTGGAAGCGGGAAAAGCAATTCGCTGTCTAGACGTCCTGCAGGTGAATCTGCTTAGAGCCTATTTTGTAGCCACTCGCTTTGGGCCAGGAGGCATTGCGATAGAGGTCGGCCAGCAAAAAGAGAATATTTGATGGCGTAGTCATCGGAGGTTCAATTGCGCAGCAGCTATTTGGAAATTGTTTGAATATAGAACAGCAAAACGTAAAGCTTAATAGGCTTCTAGATGCCTGGACCTTCAAAGTCGCCAGCTTTTTAGTGCACATGATTGACTGTAATATACAGAAAAGAAATTTAATTGCGCAGAGTTTTTATCCATAAACAAAAAATTGAAAGCGTTGGAGTTCCGCAGAAGTCTTCTTTAGCAGCCGGCACACAGTATTGGCTTACGTGTGACAGAAGATATGTAACCGTCAAGCACCTAACAGCGTGAAAACACTACATACGCCTTCAGTACTCCTGCGTCGGAGCGCTGCGCACAGAAATTCTGTTCCAGCAATACCTAATGTGAATAATCCGTGCTTAGCTTGTAGCTCTGCAGAACTCTGCAGCGACCACATTTATGATAAACGTGGGTAGTAGCATTGTCGAAATAGAGCAAATGACAGCTAATATTTGCTTCAAGCCGTGTATACACGGCTCTCAATGGAGCGTGCGGTACCAAATATAACAAACGCGTAGCTAATATCATTGCATTAGCAGCATAAAGTTCTGTGGTTCTGATAACTAATGCATTTAGTAGAGACACAATGGTAGGTGCTTAAAGTAGATAAAAGAGCAAGTCCTATTCACTTCACGCTGACTGCAGGAGGATCAACATTTTGTATCGTAGAGGGTGAAATATACTGTACCAAAGAGAGCATTGCAGTTTTCTATTGTCCAAGCAATTCTAGCAGAACCCAATGTCATATTCATAGTAGGGGAATATGAGAGAAAACTATTATAATAGGCAAAGGATACACTCGTGTTTTCGGAAGATAGATTTTACTTTTTTGTAGCCTTAGTGCACACATGTCCTCTAGTGCTCTCCATAAAAAGGCATATTGGAATGCTTGTCCGTGTGTCTCTTACGGTTATGGCTTCACGGGATAGGAAATAGCAGGTACAGAATACCGATGTCACTAGTTTTGATTAGCTTTGCGTACAGACTACTCCAAAATATAGGTTCAAACACATTAATTTTCTATTTGCGTGCAGGAGTACAGAGATTTTGTAGAACTTCACCTACTCAATGATCGCTCTCTAGAGCTGGTTAGACTACACCAAAGTGTAGTTTCAAATACATTACTTTTCCATTAGAGTGCTGCAGTACAGAGATTTTGTAGAACTTCACCTAATACATGATCGCTGACTAGGGCTGCTCAAACAATCTTGCATATTGTGTGTTTGTATAGAATACAGATGCGGATTTCAGAAATGGATGTGCCACACGCTAAACGTCAGCCCTGCGTTTATGCGTATACCTTAGGTCAACTTTACGAAGCCTCTTTCTGTTTAGGAGGATTGCTTGAGCAGGCCTAGTCAGCGATCATCTATTAGGTGAAGATCTACAAAATCTCGGTACTGCAGCACTCTAATAAAAAGGTAATGTATTCGAGTCTACGTTTTGATGTAGTCTAAGCAGCCCTAGACAGCGATCATCGAGTAGGTGTAGTTGTACAAAATATCTGTACTCCTGCACGCTAATAGAAAATGAGTGTGTTTGAAACTATATTTTCGAGTGCTCGGATGCGCATATCTCGCTTGTACATCCAGCCGGGGGACTGGAATGCTGTATAGAAGCACAATTATGGACACGTCAATGTGGCGAACTGGAAACACTTTTGGTGTAGGCCCGACCACCCGGACTGTCGAATATACATATGCTGGATATATCTTTCAGTTGCGTCTAACTCCACTAGATGTGTACTGATTCTGGTAGGGTAGATCATCTACTTAAATTTAGGGAGAAAGGTGTAACGATTAGGCAAACACCAGTGCCAGCAACACAGTGTATTCAAAATGGTACTAATTGCTTGCTACCGACCTGTGCGTATTCAGGCTGCTCGAGTAAACGTTAACTTCAATGTGTAATAATTGCAGCAGTGTTCCTGCATTCCAGCAGAATAGAACATGATAATGCCTCTTTGTGTGCCATTATAGAGCTATGGGTATTCCAGCAACCGCCGTGTCCGTGCTGTCCGCGCTTACAGGTCCATGTCTAGTGACACCCAATATTTCTTCTGTTTTTGAAAGTGTAAGTCTTTGCTAGCGCCGTCTTTGGCGTTCAGTATGCAGGAGGGGGCATGCCAAACTCATGTGTATCCTCACTTCGTAATCTATGCCAGTGTCCACCGAGAGTTAATGGATATTTGAGAGTTAGCTATTTGGTTGTCTATCAAAACAATGTTGAAAGCGGATGGCAGTTTGATTCAGTAGAAGGCCTAATAGTAAAATCTCTATTCTTGCACAAAAACGCTGGAGCACACTCGATTCCCCACTAACATTTTGCGCAAAGGAGACAAAAACCTCCTGGTGACAAATTGTAGAAATCAACGCAGAACATAGAGTAAAGAAGGTGTAGGCAACATGAAAATTTGTTTCTGTGGTCGCTTTTAGCCGTAGAACATATGCCTTGGCATGATGCGACGAGGACATCACTTGTTGGTGCTTCACATGCTGCTTGCAGTGCATTAAATTTTTGGTATAACGACACAGGCTTCCCAATTCATATTGTAAAACCCATATATCCCTCGAGCAGCTGCGTTACTCTTTCTCTAGTTATGACAGGCACCTTGGTAAACCAAAACTCCTTCGTCTGCTCTCGATTGCTTGCATATATGTTATTTGGATCTCAGCGTGTCGACTGTTTTTAACAGCTGCCATCATACCTTTTGCTTCATTGCTTCTGCATTCATACATCCATAATAAAGTTCGACTTTTTTGGATTAGAGCATCTGCATTTACTGAGCAGCACATTGCTAAGAAGCATTGCCTCACCTACCACCTCTGCCGTTTGCCACCGCACTTCACCCACTGTGCATTAAGTCTGATATCCCTGTCTTTTGCCAGCTTCATGAACCGTAGCTTGAAGTACTGTATTTTACCCTCAAATCTAAATGGTGTATCTCCTACATCGTCTAGTGAGTTACACAAAAGATGACGGTGGGTGTCACGATATCATCTGCCATCCTTGCAGGCCCTATGATTAAAACACTTCGCGCTACATACACTCTAGGTGGAGGCAACTTAGGAGCGCACCTATATCTACTCTCTGGTTTCGGATACTAGAAACTTCCTTTGCACACGGCAATGTAAGGTAGGGACTCGCTGGCCTCTTCGTGCTTTGAATGTACCGAGTGGATATGTGGAAAAACTAGGACAGCACCGCCGAAGATTATCAATGTTTTCGGCACGCTCAATCCCTGCTTGAGACTCATGCGCTATCACCCAAAGGGCCTGCAAGATCGACTCCAGGGGGGATAACCCAGAATGCAGGGAATGTCGCCATCAGCCTGCGCAACTCCTAAAACGGCGAATTTCCCCGTTCTAAGGCAGCGCGTCAACACTCCACCACAATAACTAACATGCAGCTTCTGCTGTTCTCGCTGGTTCAGACACTGGTAACGTATTTACGTGTTCCACACCATACAAAACCATACGCTGTCGCCAGTTGCGGCACGATACGTTAGCGGTGAATGCCACAGCGTTTTCTCCGCCGACTGCGAGTTTCACCTACACGGAGGACATCCTGCAACACGATCTGCGGTCTAAGGTCTTTGCTGAACTACCGTAGCAAGTCTCCTTACCAGTACAGGCAACTGTTTGACTAACTGCAGGGAAGCCTCCAGGAACGACCCCAGCATCTAGCTTCAATCCGCTGCATTCGTTTTTTCGCGGTCACGCACGTTTGCCGGCAAGCAAAGGCCAGCTACACGGTGCCCTGCGATTTTCTTCATTAAATATCCCTAACGCAGACGATCAACCTCACTGTGATGAATACAACCGGATAGGTCCCTGCTCCTCGAGATATGCAATAGGGTAGGATGCTCCTACTAGCTGAGGAGGATGACTGCGCAATTCCCATATTTCAACACAGTCATATTTGTAAATCCGTATGCTTTGCAAACCGGTTGCATTCTCCACCTGATTCTTAGAAGCCGGTTTTCTTCAATATTCGCAGCAAGGATAATACGCGGTCGACGGGCTCACTCCCCTTCCCATACACTTCAGCATCTACTGAGGCCTGACCTCGTGTTCAAAACTTGTGTGTTTTCAGGGATCGCCCGTGGGGCAATCACAAAAACGATTCTCAAACAAAAGCAAGTCTAACCACCTTCTGTCAGGTGACCGTTACCAGCGTCATGGATGTGAACAAAAAAATATTTGTTGTGCACGCCCTACACACGGGTTTGGTTTACTCTGCTTTACTTGAAGCGCTACGTTTGTCTTGGTATGTTTGTTATGGGAGCATTTGGGCATCATACGCGTAGCTACCCAGGCGATGGGCGGCACATGTGCTCGACCTTTGTGCCAATACAGTGGATTGCTACCGTTGGTTCCTTACGACTGTTTTTCTCTGACACCTTCACACCGCACCGACTGATATCTGCATCTTTCGTATGTGATGTTTCATAGAGAGCGCGACGGGGTGTCATAATGGTAGGGGCTTGCTTCTATGGATACCATATCGTGATGCATAATAAATTTTACACCAAAACCAGACCAAATCAACATGGAAAACTTCCCGCATTAAGCCACCTACAATACACTAGCCCAACCCTCTCCGGAAGGCAGCAATGCTTTGTCACCAGATTTCCTGTAAACAGATTTTAACATTGCCATATGCTCACTAATGTGGAGCTATAAGGGTACCTCCATAGCAGCTGGCTGTGCAATATCACCTGTGTGATGCAAACATGACCCTCCAGTTCTCCTACCTAGAGTTTCCGCAGTCTTGCAAAGACCCTGTAGACGTATCGGATGGTTTGTTCCTCTGGTAGAAGAAAATGCCTTCCCTAATCTATTTTCGCATTCATAAGTCTACTTGTCTACGTGCCCTAGTATTGCCCTAAATGGGCGCTAGCCTTCACAATCCTGCCTAGGATGGCAATAGAGTCAATCAGTTTGAGTGTGAACTGAAAAATGCGTAGCATTTTTCAGTTCACACTCAAACTGATTGAACTGTATTAGACCTTGGCCATAGTGACAAATTACGGAATATTGTAATTTGCCATAGAAGCGAGTGTTAGAGTGATGAAGTGAGGATAATATTTTCAATGTTCAATATGCCTGCGGGGGACGGAATACGTTTGCACAGCAACCTACATGTGGCCTACACCTGACGCTGGCAGCCCGCGCGGGGTATTGTATGGAGGATCACAGCAAATACCCCTGTTCGTTCGAAGTCTAGTATCAGGCTTAAGCGAACTGGCCTCAAACAGGATAGAGGCACGAAGAAAGCTGCAATTCAGCTCGATCCAAAAGCCGGAACCTGATCGATGACTGTGCATAAAATTCCAGCACATGATCATTTCTTCCTGGCGTACACAGTGCAGATAGACAATGGCAGTACTTAATATAGTGTCAACGCCAAAGCTACTCGAGGCGTACCATGCACATTTCTCAAAACTATATTATACAAACAAATACAGTAATATATACATGCTGCGGGACCCGCTCATGCGGGAATGCCTGGCGTTGCAGTGGCCTTTGTTGTGTTCCACCCCAATAATTGTCTTTGGCCTGCACAACACACACAAGCAGATCAGGGGGCAGGTTCTTCATTCTCTCCATGCAGGTGGCTCATAAAAAAGTGCTATATCGGTCTCTCCAATTTGCACGACTGTGCAGACGCGCCTAGATGACTACTATATTGTTAGTGGCTGGTTGCTTTCTATTTGTTTGTCGTCGTATCCGAATGCTTTGCCGCCACGTGGTTTTCTTAGGTTAGTCTAAGATGGCGATACACTTAACAGCTCAGGGACTGCTCGAGGGCCGGCGTGCAGTCTTAGAACCCGGTAGGGTATAAACACTCCCGCCCAAGAGGGAATTATAGATTCCCCCGTGGCCGATGACCATCGAATGACCCACTTACGTCTAAACGTGCATGGTGTTGACGCGTTCCACAGTAAGAGTACAATGCTAGTTCATAGCATTTTCTCTCTAGCAGATATTACCAACCCCCCTGTCAAAAACTAGGGATTTTGCTAGCAACCCGCCATGCTGTAGAACCCGCTATAATAGCTGTTTGTTTGTGAGACTGTCAGAGACGCTAACAGGGCCACTGCGTGGGTATGAACAGGGTTAACTCGACAATCGCCCGGGAGTGGCCCTGTTAGCGTCTTTGACCAGTTCACCCAGCCCGTCACTGGCTGGATGCCAAGTTGTAGATTGTTATATTGTCTTGCTGAATATGTCAAAGTGTTTGCTAATTTCTTGGCACTTTCGTAGAACCGTGGAATCTCGAAGCATGCTGACGGTCCGTGCATACGCCCAAAGCAGAGAAACACTTTCTGTCATGGATATGTTTTAGGGATGCCCCAGCGGCCTGTTTATAAAAGGTGAACACCTTTTACATATGAGGCGAGTGCGACAAGCCAAGGAAAACCTTTGTTATATGCCTGGAATCTGCAAGTGACTCTGCCACCACCCCCGGGTGGTAGATCCTCCACTTCCGCCTAGTAGGAATGCTTATGAGGCGTCAAGGCCCAGAGATTGATTCGTGTATGTCGTCAAATTTCAGACCAATTGGACGGTGCCCTACGACCCCTTTTGCGGAGTATATTGCAGCTACACAGCCGCATGCGAGACTAGCACCATACTACAAGCTGTACAGTCCAGCTGGGAAATATCCGTTATGCTGAACGCTCTAGACTTCTAGAAAACCTATGGAATTGTTCTCGCCCACCCATCCGAGGCCAGATGGTTGTTGAAAAAATCTTGTCCTGCCACTGGCCGCCTTGAGCAGCCCGGTAGACACCGCTGCGGGGTGCCATAAGAGGAACAAATCTGTATTGAGTCCTATGGTTTCCTGCCTGTGGAGGTACTAATATCTTATACTTCAGTTTCGACGGATGAGGGCATAAGCTTCGGCGGACTTACTTGTTCGCCAGGAACCAATTTGCGCCCAAATATGTATATTCCGGCCTAGCGACATATCTTTTGCAGGACGTCAGGCTGCGCTGGGTGTTTACAAAAGGCTGGAGGAACACAAGAAATGCTGCCCTGTGTCAGAATGCGCTTCAGTGCATACGGCGTTCCCACATAGAGAGTACGTCAAAGCACTTCAAGGTAACGAGGAAGGGAAGTAGCTGCGGCTAGCCGATAAAGGGCTGGCCGTTAACAATTGAAATGATCTGGAATATCCCAGGAGAGGTTCAGGCGCAAGCATACGGTTCACTGTTTCGCAGGGCGCTCCTCCAACTCCACTTGCATGGCTGGAGACTGGCCCCTTAGCTAGCGACTTGTATCATAGCAAGGGAACCTGTCCTGCAGGCGCTGGCAAAGTCACTAGCCTGAAGGAAACGTTCCCTCGCTATCATAGAAGTCGCTAGGGACATTATCCCCAACAGTTTTACCGCCAAATTCGAAACGACTAGCAACGAAACCTTCAGCTCAGATGATCTAGCGTGTCTTGATTACGTGCACAGCGATTCATCGGAAAAAGGTGTGCTTCATCAGACAAAAGAGAAGCACTTGTATCGGGGAAAGCTCCAGTATAGCTGCGTAAGACCTACTGCAGCAAGTATCATGAAAAGCCTAGGCTGAAGCATTCCTCTATCGGTTTAGAGGTGGCAGTGGAAAAGTTGTGCAATGACGGTAGCCCATTGGAGCACATGTTGTTAGCGGCCTCTAATACCTGCACCCGAAGTGTTCACAATAGTATCCAATGGTCACAGTCAGAACACACAGCCTTTTATGTTTAGAGCATTTGTATATTCTATTGCGCATTCAATGCTTACAGGCTTCTTCCCAAAGAGGTGTAGGCTTCCTAAGCTTACCTCGTAAGCCAGTGAAGACTTTGATGAACTGGCAGCCGCGACTGGCCACAAAACACAAAGATGAGGTGGCTGAATATCATCTTTTTCATTCTCTAGCACTTTTAGGACTCATTGGATGGTTTGACTATAAAGGCGTGTGGCTGTGGGTAGTGATCAACTTGATACAGACGCCAGAAGCACTTCAGAAGGATTGCTTATGTATTGAAGGGACCTGACCAGTGCCGTGCAACTAAGTGATAGGACAGTGCCTAGGGTTCAATACTGCTCACGGTTTTTCAATTCTAGCGCAGCTCCAGTTCCCTTGGTTCTTGTGCAATAATCGAACAAGACATGTAGGTCTTTCTCTGAGAAGATGCCTAGGCGGCTGCTAAACGCCTCAGCAACAGTATGGCAGGAAACTTGGGGTGACAGCTGTGGAACTGCATCTATCTGGCAGTGTTCAGAACTCTCGTCAACAGAGGCGTTGTTGCCTGCAGAAAAACGCTCACTAACGTCTTGTTGAACCCTGCTCGCCTTCAAGGCTTCAAGCAGACTAAGGAGATACCCCTTTGCATCGTGTGGCCGAGCCTCCAGAAGGCGTACAGTCAAGTTCTGTGAGCGTATCTCAAAACGAACACATGGAGGCCACCCGTAGATTTGTGAGTGGCCGTTGATGTTGGCAGTTGTGTTCCTAGCGGTTCACCAGAGCAGTCAGAGTTCCACTTTTTCCCCCGGTCGAGTGTACAACGAAAGAATTTGTCAGGAAATGCATTGGGCCTTTATTGGAATGAGCTTGCTCACGCTGCTAGCCCTCGTGTATTTTGTTGACTGGCTGAGTTACCTTCAGAAGGCGGAGAATTTTGTTTTTTCTTGCATAGTTGATAACATCTGATCTGGAATTCACATTGCTTTCACCGCAGCTAGAATAAGCATCAAGTCTACTTCCTGAAGACGTCCCTGCGAAGTAACCAGTCAACCAGCACACCATGCCCAGTCCACGTGCTTCTTTCTCTCGCAGGCCTTTCGGTAGTTGGGGAATGGTTGGACGGGTAATCGCCTCCGTTAATCAAATCATGTTGTATCCTCAGTACAGACCTGCACAATCTGTAAAGATACTGATGCTGTTTCTACCAGGTGGTATGTGAATACACAATCTGTAGGAAATGAGTATTCGCATGCCAACCCACAACTGCCGTCCCAGCGTAGGGGGATGCGGCCGTCCCTTTTTCGTCTCCAGGCGCGCTGTATTACAAATGCACTCCACCATTCTTTTAACCTGGGGATTACTGTGGACGTTGGGTCTGTTTGTGCGTCTATTTCCTGAACTTTTTCCGCCCCGCGAGGCGTAAAGCCCTTTGCCACCTTGCCAGCGCGCACCATCCTATGTACGCGCGTATAGGTAAGGGTTTGCTGAGTATTTCGGGTGCTGGACGAAAAAGATCATGTGGTCCCAATTGAGGGGGGTTCAGTTAAATTTATCCTTTGAACAATGTACCAAATGAGAGCGTTGACTATGATAATGAATCCCTACAGTAGCGGGTCCTCCTAGCAACGCAACCGCTAAGAAGTGGGCACGGGCTCAACAGAATCAAGGGGATTTTTCGTAAGCCAGTTTTAATGCTATAACTAAGTATCTACTGGGAAACATCTGTATGTAATGTAAAGCACGGCGGCCAGTCATTGTGTACACAGCGCTGGCACCAGGTCTCCGCATCAGCCTATATCATATTTCTTATAGAGGAGGGGCGGCGCAAGGATCTGATCTGCTAAAGTTAGAAAAATCGTAAGTTCACTGTAACTCCATCTATTCGAAAAGAGCAAAAGAAGTGCAGCCTCTTCCCTACAGCGCTGGGGCCTGTACACAGTGTGTAGCGCCCGGCACTACAATGTACCGGGTTTGGGCTTCCGAAGCAGTAAGAAGAGAAATATGGATATTTAATGAGGCATTGTTTATGAAATCAAAGCAATTAGTTGCCGATCGCCTACCGCCACGCCCCAGGGGCCCGGGTAGTGCTCGCAACCGCGACGCGTGCTCCCAGCGAGCCCCCCCGGGCCCCGCCGTGGGCAGCTGAGACGGTCAGATTTACTACAATAGCCTTGTGTCCCAACAGAACTGTCCCTTGCGATGAAATTTGAGGCGAGAGTTTAGGCTTGGGTGCTAGTGTGCACCTAATTAGACTACGGAAATGGGAAAGTAGCCTTGGAGCCACAGCGCTACACAGTGCGCCCAACGACCGGAGCTCTCTGTGAATTCCTCTGGTGCGCAGTGGAAATAAACGAATTACAAACACTTCAGCAATATCAGCACAACTACTTTCAGCTAGATCTTTTGTACAAGTTTCGCTGGGGCTCTGTTGATGCCTAGCCCGACGGGTTCTGCACCGAGACAGAGTCGGTCGCAGATAGCGCTCAATGCTAATGCGTGAAGCATAACCGCTAGACGTTCTAGCAGCGTCATTTGTGTAATTGTTTTGTAATTGAAACCTCATGGATAAACATTATGTGGTGTTTATCTGGGATTGAGAATTCTTGAGCAGTGGGAGCAAGGGACCTAGCTGCCAACAGCAGCGAGCGCACTGTCCCTCCGTAGGTTCCTATACGCTAGCTGTGTGTAGGGCTAAACAACAATCATTAAAACCCGCATTTGACATTTAACCACATTTGAGCATATCCGACGACACTGGAAGAGAGATCACGTGGCTGCAGCCAACTAATTCTCAGCTCAAGTCTGTAAGAGTAAAAATCACAAGCATATATTCCACGCAGCATAAGTATTTTCTAGGTAATAAGTCCAAATATTCATTATCTGCATAAGTTTGAGGTGAGATCCTCGTTATTTATGTTGACGCTTTGTGTAACTTACGTATTTTTATTCATAATATATGTTGCGAGAGTACACCATACACGTCATACACGCAGATCCAAACAATATGCATGCGTTTCTTCGCGTATTCTCCATAACACACATATATATTCATCAGGGAATGCAAGAGTCCCTTGACGTCTACCCAAGAATGTGAATTCTTGTTCCCTTTATCATCTGCGATCAGTGAATAAACGTATATAATGGAAATGCATTATACACATTTATGCACTGATTTCGTTAAGATCGCATTTATGGTTAACATGGAAACTACTATTTCTGGCAAGACTCTTTGCCTCGATCTTAACAACCCCGCGAACAGAACAGATGGAAAAACCCGAACATAATACTTTAATATGTGCCTAGAACGTCAGCTGCTGCTTTTCATTTGATGGTGTCGCTTGTTGCGAGGGCAATACTTGCCTGTTTTGATGCACTTTATGTTAATTTCCGCCGACTTGTAGTCATCATTAGTGGTATCAGTACAGTTTTTTCACTGGTATCATAATTGTGCTGCGTGCTTCCATGTGCGCTGCTTTTCTGCCAATGTGGTTGCTTTGCATTTTGTTTATTGTTCGGGATATACGGTTTACGGTCAGGCTTTTAGTGTATACGGTCTGTGATTTAGGATTTAGAGCTAGGGGCTAACGATGTGGGATGTAGGGTATAGAGTTTAAGGTTTAGAGACGGTCTGGGGTTTAGGGTTTCGACCAAAGAGCGAAAGGACAAAAACTGCCCATGGTGCCTGCGTGATGTGGAGTTAGGCCACTAAAGAAAAACCAAAGGAAACGCTAATGGTTTGTCAGGGTTTAGGTATTAAAGCCAGACCATACGATAACCGATACGCAAGAAGGACAGTTTTAATGACTTCGCCGCCATTGATGCTGAGTGGACGATTGCCAAGACTAAAGAGTAGTAGGTTTACTGCGGTTGTTTTGTTGCTCAAACACTGCGTTCGCCACCGAACGTGCTGCTTACTGCACTGCAGCGGCAAAATAAGCACCTAATGCAGATGCCGAGACAAAAAAACACCTGTTGTCTTCCATGTTAAAATGTACAATTTCGAAGGCATTCGTTTGACAGAATGTACCTGCCATGGTTGCTTTAGGCATTTCTCGTGGTAATGTTGTGCTGACGTTGATGCTGCTGCTGCTGTTGCATGGTCTACTGCTCCCCAGCGGCCTCTGCCTCAGCATCAGCAGGTGCGACCTCCGCCTCTGGCTGTACTTGCTCTGCTACTTGAGCTGCTGCTACCTCCCTCTGTGCCTGAGGCTGCTCTGAGGCCTCCTCTTCAGCTTCTACTGCAGCTGCTTCTGGCGCAGCTTCTGCTTCTGCTTGTTTCTGGACCTCTTCTTCCTCTTCCATCTCACGAGGAGGGTAGAGCTCATAGGGAATTTCATGCCCTACAGGCTGGTGTAGGAGCGTGGCAACGGCAGCGCGATCTGCTGCTGCAGCAGTCAAATACACAACAAATTTACCCTTCTCTCATGCACATTCTTGACAATTTTATATTTTAAAGTCCATATTATATTAGGACAGCTTTGTCGCTACGGCTGAGCGTTTAGACAAACTCGCAGCAACACGTACACACATCTGCGACCTCTCCTGGATGAACTTCATAGGCAGATGCTGCAACGCAACAGCAGACAAGTGGAAAAACCTAAACGTGGGAGACGGCCTTTAAACAATATACATGTTAAGAAGCGACTTAGCGCACCTGCTTGTGCTGATATTTATGTTAAAGGCTAGCTGGTGATGAAAATGATTGATATCGAGAGACTTCGTCGTGTACACTGCACCATAACGGCTTGTTATATTCAGGTAACGAGTATTGTCGATAATTGTGTACAGTATTGTATATGAGGCTGAAGTACTTTAAATGTTTTGAATTGCATAATAATACACAAATACGCTAATCCGGGTTTGTGTGACGGAGTTCGATGACAGTCGCAGCTCTTGTACTGTGTTAATACCCGTGAACAGGGCTTAAACAGGTGAAAAAGCAAATTCTAAATATATCTAAAAAATACGGAATTAGATTTCAATAATGTAAAAAAGGAATTGTATATCACGTGCCCGTAGACCTCACTCACTCTCAGCCACGATGCCGCAGAGGGCAGAGGCGGCGATGACCTTGAACAGCTTGTGCATTTTGAAGAAAAAAGTAAAAAAATCAATAGTGATGGACGCTTCAAAGGCAGTAAAACAAAAGGAATCTATTTAAATTCAAATTTTAGAGGAAGTTCAGGGACTTTTATGCCGCACCTGTCGTCCTCCGCAGGGGAAGTCCAAAGCCCCAAAGGCCTTTTGCACGCTATGGATATTGCATCTGTGTGCAACATTTTTGCAGGAAAAAATAGCGAATGAGAAGAATAAAAAATGTGATTATATTGTAAAGCCCCTCATAGCTGAAACGTTTGAATATTTCCTAGTTTACTGCCGTGAAAGGGTTCGAAATTCCCCGTGTACCTACGATATATAAAGCCCCTGTCTTGCACTCCAAGTGACCCTTAGACATAAAACGTGTCCTTTAAACTCTCAAATCATCTATTTACAAATATGGAATACCAAATGAATTACACTAAAATGTACACTATTCATTCTAACAAAGGAAAGTTTCCGTCCTAACCCTGCAGTAGTGTAGACCGCCAGCGACCAAGTCTCACAACTGGTGAATCCCTGGCGTGTGGCAACCCTTATAACAACACGAAGATCTGCGTAAGGATTATGACGGCATAAACTCCTTTACAATATTTCTTGTTACGAATAGAAAAACTAAAATCTTAAAACAATCATAATTGGGATAACTTATTTGCTCCTAATTAGGCGGGACTATTGCGCGGTCTGTAGCGCCCGTTCTTACTCTTTGTCTGCTAGTGCTTGCCTGGAATGCTGCCTCTTCTAGGGGCATGCGGATCCCTAATATATCTATATTCAATATAATACTAAATAGTATATATAGAATCGTATGTGTGTACATATATACATTTGTACCAGCACGCATCTGCGTGTAGATCATTCACTGCTTACTACCTTGCCAGTTAGTAAACCACATAGAAGGAAAGAAGATTGGTGGATGTGACGCTTACCCTGATATATAAAAGAATATCAGCTTTTTTCTTATAATCTGCTCTTTGTGTTTAATAATTTGGCCTTGATGCTGAATACTAGCGCAAATACTGTGAGTTCCTTTGTGTTGTACTAGCGAAAGTAGTGTGACTTCCTTGGTGTTGTTTCCCTCTGCGTCTTAATGGCAATAAAGGAATTAAAAATGACTATTTATTGTGTATATTTCGATTTAAATTTCCTTTTCTGTACTAATAAAACGGAGGAAGTTAATTTTCGTACATTCTCTGCAGTCTACCTTGGGCAAATGCAACAAACTGTTTGTTGAATTGTTTGACAATAAAAAAAAGAATCTCTTCTAGTTTACCTAAATCCTTTAAAACCCTTTTACTGACCCTTAACTTGAGGGTTTAGGGTTTAGGGTTTAGGGTTTAGGCTGCGTTGTTTCCACCTCTCCACTCGGAGAAGAAAACCCTCGAGGGATTTCCTTTTCTTAAATTTGTTCTGCGGATGGCAGTGCGATCATCCACGGCAGCTCCATGAAAGGCCTCTAAGGACACTGCAGAAGCAACAGCAGCAGAAGAAACAGCAGCAGCAGCAGCAACAACAGCAACAACATGAGAGACTGCAGCATTGTTGTGTTGGTGCATGCGACAAGCATTTAACGGTCTGCGTATGCATGCAGTGAATATGTTTTCTTGTCTATATTTATGTCTTAATTCACAGGAACATTGAATAACAAGGATTAATAAAGACGTGTGCATGCATGCGAGCATGAAGCATCAGCCGCAGAACAAGCATCAGCCACACAATCATCATCATCAGCAACCAACAGGAGCACAAGTAGCAGCAGAACAGGCAGCAGCAGCAGCAGCAGCAGTAGCCGCGTTGGAAGTAGCAATTGCGAACAGTGTGTTTGCATGCAGGCATTTCTTGTTGATTGCTGCTGAGTGATTTGCATGCATCATTAACTTCACCATTTTCTGTTGTTAACAAGGCGCATGTACGCACTACGTTAATTAGATGCAAATTTGTAAGTAAGTCAGGTTGTCTAAGGAAGGTGCTGCTGAGTGCATGCAGAAGGTGCCTATATACCGCAAAAAATTGCTCACTTGTATTCTGTCTAGGGGGCGCCGTGTACTGCTTGTTTGCTAAGAAGTAAGCAAAGGAATTCGTATCCACAGGGCTCGTCTCAATATGCCTAGTGCCCCTTGCTGTAGATACCCTTGGTGGTGCAGCAGCACTGCTTTCAACCCTTGCTGCTGCCGCTGCTGCTGCTCTTGCTGCTGCTGGTGGTGCTGCTGCTGGTATTGCTGGTGGAGGGTTGAACACCACCGGCGTCTCCAGAAGCATCCGTTGGAAGTCTGAACAGGAAAACAGAAAAGGACACTGACGACGACCTAAGAAACCCTAAACCCTAAACCCTCAGCAACAGTGTACAACTACTTCATGCATGCAGCTGCCTCCAAGGAAAGCAGTTCTTTGTACACAGCAACTTGAATAAACGATTAATTATAGAGAATTAAATAATATTAATTATTATTTTTTTTTATTTTTTTATTTACCTCTTTGCCAGTACTCTGATTTCTTGGCTTCTACTGCTTCCCTTTCGCATGCAATAAGAGCCTCTCTGCGTGCGTGTTTCTTGCTGCAGCAAGAAATAGTAAAACATATTAAACAAAAGAAATAATTAAACTAACAATTTACAATATATATATTAAAGAATATTCACAGTGTACTTTCCCTATAAATATTGCGTCCCTTTTGCAGCAGCAGCAGCAAAAAAAGCAGCAGCAGCAGCAGTTGGTTGATCTTATTAAAAAGTAGGGAAAAAAGAGAAAATAATCATAAAAGAAATAAACACACATATATATTTAAATGGTAAATATGGTGGTTAATAGTATATTTATTAACAAGCACGTAATAATGGCAAGCAAACCCTAAACCCTAAACCCTAAACCCTAAACCCTAAGAATAGAAAAGAGAATTAATGATGTCTTACCGTCTATTACTAACAAGTTTAAGGACTTGTTGTGTATTTATTTCTAATGCTTTTTGTTGCATTTCTATTGCTTGTTGTCTTTGTCTTAGATTCTCTGCTAATAAGGATATATGTTCGCTTATTTCTTCTTTTAATTTTTTCTCTCTTTCTTGTAAATTCTTCGCTTTCTCCTCTAGTGCCTCATGTTCCTTTATTATAATAATACAAATAAGCAAAGAAATAAAATATACATATAAGGGAGCTTCCCTTAATTAAAAGAATAAAAAAAAGAATAAAAAAAAAAGAAAAGGAAAAAGACAGAAAATATAGAAAAAAAGGAGGAAATAAAAAGGAAAAAAAAGGAAGAAATACCTTGCCTAGTGCATTTTTTCTGCATTTTTTGTAAGAAAAAAGAAAAAAGGAAATAAAAGGGAATAAAAAAGTAAATAAAAGGGTAAAAAAGAATAATAAATACCTTAACTAATGCCTCTCTTCTCTTTTTTTGCTCAGCACGAATCTGCACAGGATCTTCTAATTCAAATGCAACAGGAAGGGAATGAGCAACACGATGTTGTAGACTTTTATATGTTGTATGTAATTCATTTTGTATCTAAATATACACAAACATAAATAAAAAATTAAATAAATAAAAGGAAATAACAAACAATATAAACAAAATAACAGGAAATACAAGAAAAAGCAAAGAAAAAGGATGCAAAATGATCCTTAGAGGTAATTTCTGCTTATTTCTGCCCTTTTTGTGTCTTTTTTGCTCCTTTAATACAAAAAAAAGGATAAATAAATAAAGTATAATATAATAAAAATAATTATTATAATAATAAGAAGAAACAACGGCTGGGGTAACAAGAGAAAGGAAGAAGAAAGGAAAGAAGCAACAGCTGTGTTGCTATTGTACAGAACCATCAAAAAAAAAAATCTCCATTTTATTTAGTTCCTAAACCCTAAACCCTAAACCCTA
>NW_013564368.1:0-2500 GCF_000499605.1 Eimeria maxima | reverse complement strand
GGAAGGGGGGCCCCCCCCCGAATGCAGGAAGGGGGGCCCCCCCTCCCTGCATTCTTCTCTCTGTGTTATATTTATTCTTCTCTTTATAGTCTATATAATAATAAATACAATGTAATAACAGCAGCAGCAGCAGCAGCAATTATAACAGCAAACAACAACAAAGGCACACCATGCTAGGGAGGGGGGGCCCCCCTCTCCAGCTGCTGCTGCTGCTGCTGCTGTTGCTGCTGCTGCTGCTGCTGTTTGCTGACCTCCAGCTCTCTTCTGCCTGCCGCTTCATCTGTCGTCGCGAGCTGCTGCTGCTGCCGTCGCAGCAGCAAGCAGCAGCACCATTCAGCGCCTTCATCCCCTCCTTGAATCCTTCTACAGCAGCAGCAGCAGCAGCAGCAGCAAAAGCAGCAACAGCAGCAGCAGCAGCAACAACAACAGCACACAGCAACAGGGCTTCACCTGCTACAGCATGGAGGCCATCTGTTGACTACCGCAGTGTCATCCGACAGCAGCAGCAGCAGCAGCAGCAGCAGCTGCTGCTGCTGCCGCATGCGCGCCCCAACTCAACCACAGCAGCAGCAGGAGCCATAGCAGCAGCAGCAGCAGCAGAAGCAGCAGCAGCAGAAGCAGCAGATACAGCTGCTGCTCCTCATTGGATGCAGCACCTTGAGGGTGTATGGCATATAAGATTACCTGATGGTATATTACAAGAATTTAATTTATTATCTCCTCTAAGTGCTGCAAGCAGCAGCAGCAGCAGCAGCAGCAGCAGCAGGAACAGCAGCAGCAGCAGCAGCAGCAACAGCAGCAGCGACTGCTATCTGCCTCTATGGATTGATGATAACGCAGTTTCCTTACCAGAGTTACATTTAACAGGAACAGTAGAACCTGCTGCTGCTGCTGCTGCTGCTGCTGCTGCTGCTGGTGGTGGTGCTGCTGCTGCTGCAGACAACAGTTCTGCTGATACAGAGTGAGATTCGCGCTGCTGCTGCTGCCGCTGCTGCTGCTGGATTTGCTGCTGCTGCTGCTGTTGGTGCTGCGAGTGGTTTTGCTGCATGTGTTGTTGTTAGAGTATAATCTATATGCAGCAGATGGTCTGCTGCTGCTGCTGCTGCTGCTGCATTTGCTGCTACATTTGCTGCTGCACTTGCTGCATATGCTGCTGCTGCTGCTGCTGCTGCTTTTGCGTGTATTTACAGGGTTGTTTTCCGATTGCTGCGTAGTTCAGCAGCACGAGCAGCAGCAGCAGGAGCAACAGGAGCAGGAGGAGGAGCAGCAACAGCAGCAGCAGCAGCAGCAGCAGCAGGTATTGAATTAAATGGTATATTAGGGTACACAGAGACACCAACTATTAATTTATTTAATGGTAAAGTGCTGCTGCATGCAGCAGCAATTGTGGGGCCCGTCTTCCTGCTGCAGCAGCAGCAGCAGCAGCAGCAAGTAAGCAATACTAACACCAAATTATTCTCTTTTTTTTTATTTCTTTTTTATTTTTATTATTATTATTATATTTATTTATTTATTTATTTATTTATTTATTTATTTATTTATTTAATTTTTTCTTTTTTTTTTTCTTAGGGAGGAAAGGGTCACAATGACTTACCAGCAAATGTAGAGGTGGTAAGTTATTATGATTATTTATTTATTTATTTATTTATTTATTTATTTATTTATTTATTTATTTATTTATTTATTTATTTTATTTAATTTATATTAAATAAATAGTTAATTATTTACCTAACTAGCTAAATTGTTAATCAGCTTATTCATTTAGTTAATTAATTTATTTAATACATAAAACCCTAAACCCTAAACCCTAAACCCTAAACCCTAAACCCTAAACCCTAAACCCTTTTTTTTTTATGTGTGTTACAGTGGGACAGCAGCGGTCGTGTAGTATTAAGAGGAGAAGAAGAGAACGAAGAAAAAGAAGAAGAAATAAATATATATAAAGGAGAAGAAGGAGGAAAAAAAGAAGAAAAAAATAAAAAAATAAATAAAAAAAAAGAAATATTTAATAAAATATTTGCTGGTTATTTTGTTGCTTATAGAGTATTAGGGGAAGACACTAACGAATTGTAAGTAACTCTTTCAAGGGTTTAGGGTTTAGGGTTTAGGGTTTATTTGGGCCTTTTAGGGTTAGTTAGGGTTTATGAGGGTTTACGAGGGTTTAGGGTTTAGGGTTTAGGGTTAATAATAAGTTAATTATATATACATATTTATAATCATAAAAAACCTCTTTTTGTCTCTTTATTTATTATTCTTTTTTAATTAATTAATTAATTAATTAATTAAATTAATTAATTAATTAAATTAATTAATTAATTAATTAATTAGTTCTTTTTTTTTGCGGTGTACGTACAGCGGTATACAGCATAAATTTTTATCTTATGGACCTAAAGAGATTTATTTTACAAAAGAAAAAGAAGAAGAAAAAAAAATAAATAAAATAAATAAAATAAATAATAATATAAATAATAATATAAATAATAATATAAATAATAATATA
>NW_013564367.1:0-9459 GCF_000499605.1 Eimeria maxima | reverse complement strand
ACATGTATCCCAGAACATTCCCTAAAATACGGGACTCCCTTCCATATATATATCCACACCAACAGTAGCAACCAGTCAAACCCGTCTGACCACACCACGCACAATCTGGCTTTCACATACTCAACAGAGGCCCCACCCACGATAAATATTCAAACTGTTCTTTGTGACTACCATGTTCATCAGCCTTTCTCCAGCAACGCCCTTGCGTACCGTCTGTCGGATGCATATCCATGCTGCCCAAGTAACACACGATGCACAGCCTTCCCAAACGTCGCTTCCGTTAGACGGGGCAAAGGCAGGTTTGCAGGGGTACGCCCAGAGCATTGCTAATACAACGCAGAAGCCCTAAAGTGTTCCGGCAGAAGGCGGCAGCAGCAGCAGCGTCAGACGCTGGTGCGTGAACCCCTTTCAGCGATAGAGAAACATATAGCAACATTTTCGCGTCCACACAATATCTTCAAGCTGCTCACTGCGATGATGGCGTGCGTCAGAATTCCCCAAATAAATGCATTGCCCACCGTTCAGGGCATATGCAACCTACGGATGGCAGTCACAAAATGCATTCGGGACCACCACATATTCACAAGATTTCTGGATAATTGGAGTACTTACTGTGTATAATTTGCAGCCTGCACTCTTCCGTCGTGCACGTTCTTTCTGATGCACTTCCGCGCAAAATACCACCAAGCGGTGTTAACGACATACACAAGCACCTTTTGACTAGCACAGATGCAACGCATGAGGCGGCTTAGATGCCCAAGCCCAAGGCTAGCGGTGCAACACCACCCAAAGCAGCCTTACACTACTGAGAACGACAAACAATTCCATGAAATACCTACAACAGCATAACCTCGGAGGGACGTGAACAGCCTTGGCAAGAGTAATGAAGCTGCACGTTGGACGGGCCAAAGTGTTTCCAGCAAAATCCGCCATTACACAAGAATGCCAAGGTCATCATGCCGTCGAACTCCCAGTCCCGCTTTCGTCGATCACCGGTTCACCAGCCTTTAGACCAAACCGACAAATCTACCCGACAAGTCTACCACCGCTGGTCGCGAATGGTTCAGTCCCATCAACAACAATCCCACCTGAAGTCATGTGAAAAACTAACAAATGCATAGCTGCTGCACATGCCACTCTTTAAGCTCCAGTAACTAGTTTTTGCACGCACCATAAAGTCCTAGAAAAACTAAAGCTTTGTGCGTATGTTATCAGAGCTTAAACTCAGCAATCCCAGAAGTGCGCTCGTGATATGTGCCAAGACAATATCCCACTTGTCTTCCTCAATGCTCCGACAGTCATGAATAGCAACATGGCCAACCAGTCGGGTTTCACGCACGGCCTTCACACACAATGTTCCTGCCCGTCGTACACCACATACGCGGGGATGCTGCAGCACACCAATGTGTTCAACACAATTCAACCCCAGCTTATTTCAAGTCACATCTCAAGGCACATTCTACTGCAAAATAAATTGTAGGGGAGACAAAGAACCCTTAATGCCTCGCATGACTCAACAGGAGATCAATAGGAATGCTCTCGGCAAATTTGCTGCACGCACTCTCTTAAAGGACAACGCTTTCCACCGGAAGGAACTACGTTCGCATTCGCGCAGTTTTCGGCCGTCAATGAGCAACCAAACCAGCAAAATCTTGACACGCTCCTTCACACGCCACGTAAAACCCACCACTACCGTTAACACCTAACCAATCCTCTGATCATTTATCACATGTGGAAAGGCGCAGGTTACACATACGGGGCGTGACTGTTCTTTGCAGTGACATGCGCAATGAGTTGCCTAACCCAGTATAGGAGAACGGAGGAGCTACTAAAAACAATATGTAGCAGAACGAGAGAGGGTGCAGTTGCGGCGGTAAGTCATGGATTACAACATGAGGCAGTAACTGGCTTACAAAGGGCTCTCTGAGAGACTAGCCTTCTGAGCGAGGCATGCGAATGCAGCTTCTATCAAACGTGCTGCAGGCATTATCCGCCGCGCTCGTGTTCACTATATCAGCAATCCCTGCTCCATCAACTCTGCTCACGGATCAGTACATGCGTCCTGAGGCATTCGACGAAGTGCAACCTACTGCCTGTTTGTGCAAAGAAACACCAACACTATTAGCTGTAGAAACGACTCGTGTTGCTCACAATGCGTGCGAATGAACCACGCGATGAGCAATGGAAGGTCTAGTTGGGTATGCGCTGACGCAGCTGGACGTTCTGGTATCGGCATTCTAAGGACAGCTTGAGGTAAAACCGCTGTACACTGCAATGTTCTCTATGGCACAGTTCCGCCGCTAAAAACAGCTTCTCTGTGACAGCTAAGCAAAACCATTTCTGGCGCACGCTCTACAGATTCCAAGCATTTTTACTGTGTTCCCGCCTATGTAGACTAAAGCCTATAGAGAACCTGTTTAACAAGCCAGGGATCCCAAACAAATTTACAAAGCATCTAGAAGAAGTGACACCAGTTCACGCAGCTGCAATAGGCATGACATATTGTACGCTAGCAGCCTTACTGGCGCAGTGCCACACTGCAATGGCATTTAGCACATCACGATCTTATTGGACTAGGAAAAGGTATGTTAGCCATAGACCCTCCTGTTGGTCCATCCGCTGAACCCACTTCCTGCGCGCACCCAAATATAGCGCATCAGGTATTCCACAGTAGTACGGCTTGCTCAGGCAAGCGGTGTCTCCTACTAGACTCCTACACAGATGGGTGCATGCGAGCCACCTAATAGTCTCCCGTGTACGCATTTAGAGAGGTACACGCTGGGTACTCTAAGAACGGGGGGGGAGGAGTGAAGAGCAACTGCAGCGTTGCAAGACACGTCCACCGCTGCCACTATTCTCGAAGCACGTCAGCTGCTGCAGGGAATTAACCCTTGACTACAATTTGACCACGCACAACCTGCGTTAAGTTAATTGATGCGCATGACTGAACTGTCCATCTATTGCCTGTTCCAAAAATGAGTTGGCGACTGATGCACTGGTCGGTCACGGGCAATGATCCGGTACTGTGGGAGAAACCAGTAGCTGTGGTTAAACCTTTTTTTCCTTCTGACTTCACTTACGTGGCTACACGGCAATGCATAGTGACCTTAGACTTGTCGCCACCCTACAATCAAGGATGAAGCAGTGCAGTAATACACACGGCCTGGAAGGTTTACGAAGAATCCTCCGGCAGTGTATTCGTTCTAGCGTCTGACAACAAATTAATTCAGTGGCGTCAAGCGGTGGGCTACAGAGACCAAACAGCGTTTTACAACGCATGGGTACAATTAATGCGAATAAATGCAAACCAAATAAAAACCTCCAATAGTCCAGATACGCCGACTGTTTTGGTTTCGACAGGCAACATATCATTTCTGCTGTCCACATCTTTGGATATATCCTCATAGTATAGTAGATCTCGCACAGTCTAGTATGTATATTGTAGTCGGTATAGCACATGCATGCATTGTGTATTTTAAAGCACACGTGGTTGTAGGACTGACAACAGTTCTGTCTAGCTGATGAATGAATCGACTGCACCTAGCCTTGATTTAAGCCCTAGTTATGGCTACATAGCGCGACTGCAGAACCAGCTTCGAAAGTGGACCTCCATAAGGACTCCCGCCGTTAGCATCGATGTACCTTTCTGCGGTTTTCTAGGTCATGCGAAGGCTACATATAGTATAACGAAATTGGCCCAACCAGCGAGAGAAAGGCTTTACGTGGCACGCCGAACACTACGTTGGGCCCATGCTATTGAAGAGCTTGCGTACAGTCTAAGATATTTCACCTGAAACAGAGGCTGGCAGCACACTCTACACTGCTACCAATGGCGTTCCAACAAATGGCCTGTGTGTTACCTTTCTAGAAATCACAAGTGAGCTCAGTGGTTTTCTTTTGTGCAGGCAATGGAGCAGGCAAGCTCAGTGGGAACAGGAAGCCCACATCGCCTGTACCAACAAATGACGAAATACGCTGACTAAAGGGGCATTACTCAGCTGGGCTACCCACACAGAAATACGCTCTGATAGATCGCGTTGGCTGTATTCGCACGTTGAAAAGTACGGTGAATCAAACGGACGCACAACCTGGACCCGAAGACGCCGAATGACGACAGGAACGACAAGGTCAGCTTCAAAGGCATAACCCAAAGTTGGCACGTCCAAAGCACTGTTTCGTTTCCTACCGGCACAAGTTTAAGTCATACAACATTTCTGAATCGCTGTACACGAAGCCAGCGCCCACATGCAGATTGCCAAAGTGGCGGCTTCTGCCAACTCCTCGAAGAGTTCCAAGCAATGTGATGTACGTGACGCGCTCCACCCGGTTGATCATTCAGCATGCTAGCCGCTATGCTTCGAAGCATTTGGCAGCTAACGAAGGTAGATGCAAAGTCTGATGCAAATCCATCAACGGCCAATCGAAAGAGGTCTTGCACACCGGTGTCTCGTCCCGGTGTCTCGTCCGCCAACCACACTTGGGGACCACCCCTTTGTGCACTGTGCAAGCCCCCATGATGTATATTGCAGGTGTACGCCTAGCTGTGCGGTGTACCCATAATCAGTAATCAACATGCCGTTGGAAAATGCCACAAATGAACAACGCCACGAATCATCAGGACGTCGAGCAGCAGTTACTGAACACGCCATGAACACATACCTCCCTAGACACACCACTGAGAAAGCTGAGGTCATGAGAAAGCTGCGGTCAAACACGTTTCCAGTGTTTTGTTTGCAGAACGGGGTCTCACTGCCTGTTTGGGAGGGCATTTCACCAAGTGACTCTTGACATCTGAAGATCAACAAGTACAAAAGTAGGAGACTGGGAGTAAACTTAGATAGAACTCGAGCCCTCTGTGCACTCGAGTTACCTGAGACATATTTACCACAATGGCAGTAGGAATGCTTGTCAACCATTTTCCACCACTGCGCTGCCTTCAAAACGTGCAGCACGCATGCCTGTGGCCTAACTTTGCAGTCAGCATCAGGCTGCTTGGTACCGACACCTTTAAACAAGTTACTTACCGAGCATGCAAAGCGCATCTCTGAAGGTTGCTTGGATCGAAAAATATGTTCCAGCAGAAATAGTGGATTTTGGTCGAATACGCCCCTTTAAGCCGGCTAAGCGACTCTACAGGGATGGCCTGAGCCGGCCACAGCCGGGCTCTTCTGGAAAAGCTGTCTCCCACTTTGGCAACCAAAACGCAACAGGCTACAGCCGTTGAACAGAGGAGCTTGCTTACAGTCTGCAGTTGCCATTGAGAATGCCACAGACAGTCCTCAAACTGTTAAACGCATCGGAACCCCAAACAGTTGCAGCGAGCTTCACATGCACCAACGCATGTTGGAGAAGCCTTTGAATCAGTGTAAATCTCATTCACTACGGTTCCATAAAATGGAACAGTTCCGACAAAAGACTGAATTTCGCTGTGCTCTGGCAGCTTGCTAATAGTTTTGGTGGAACAACCCTATTCACGAACACGAACGAGCGCGTCGGTGTGATCTGTTGGCTTCAGTATACACATCTGTGTACGTGGCAGAGTAGGATAGCCTCAATTTCGACGTTTAAAATACTCGTACACAACACTGAATAACAACCGCCATCATGCGCGTACATCGGTTAAGCGTTTCAGTCTGGCCAGCTGATACCTCTAGAACAAGGACGTTCTTACAATCTAATAAATCATTTTGAAAGAAAATGGGCTTGGACGACCGATTTACTCATCTTTTTCACGCAACCTAAGTAACGCGTACTTCGTAGTATTGCTGTCTCGTACACTAAATTCGGGGAGGCGCGTTCGGGACAGTGGAAATTCCCTTCATCGAGAGGCGAGAATCATCTTCTGTGGAACGCCGAATGGAGTAGTGTACTACTATGCTAAGGCGAAAATGTTTCATTTCGCTTTCAATTCAGAGTGAATCAACTATGTGGCGGATCAACATGCATTCATATACTGAACTTAGCGGCAGATGCAGACGAGCAGGTATCAAGCGACAGCCCAAATCAACCGCTGGCCACAATTTAGTTGCGCTGCTGCTGCAATGCTCCAAAGCAGCGAACGCCAATGGCGGACGTCGACGACAAAGCGCCACTACTCAAAACTTAATCCCCTGGAGAAACAATCCAAACCAACAAACACCTAATCAAGATGGACTAGCGCGGGCAATCCGATACCAGGTCAAATTCACACCCATTATCTGGCTTCATGCAACGGTGACCAGCTGTTTCTGCCCGCAACACGAAATTATTTGCTAGAGGCTAGCTTCACCAGTAGCTTTGCACCTTCACTATTCATCATCCACGCCACAAAAAACCCCGCTGAATACGTTAACGATGCCGACTCTATCTGCCACAACCATAAATTCACCAATCACACGCGAAAGCTTGAATGTGATCAGTCGCACTAAATGTGTAGCTGGAGGAGGTGGATACCTCTACACTAACCACCTCAAGCGTATTCTTCGAATTACCTAAAGTTTGGAAGGCGCCGAAATATCCAGGGCGTCAGGGGGAATGCGCGCATTGGGTTTCTACACCATACTTTAGCACCGACACTTGCACAAACGCTCCTCTTCACAACAACAAACAAATATGCCAATAACATTGTCAATAGTCATACCTGCACAGGAGGCGACAAATCTAGAATGAGGAGGCGCGTTCTCCTAGTGTACTGGGGGCTGGTCCAACACAGAGGACAGCGTAGTCCATCCATTTGGGTCCTTCTTCGGATACAGAGTCAGGATGACCAATCAGGAGCTGCTCACCCACTAAATACGTGCCGGGATCAAAACACAATCAACCACCCTGACTCATTTGACCATACAAGGGGACATCGTGCCATTTGCACCTTTTAAGATTCCGCTGCATAAAGGCCACGGGTACTTCGTGCATTGTCAGTGGCAGCCAAACAGAAAATCAGCCACACTCACAAGGCAGCTAACCTATGTAAGATATCTACACTACAGCATCACAACCATGGCATTCTCCACTGGCTACACAGCCAGATGCCTAAACACGACAGCCATGACGATGCATCTAGACGCAGCGAGCGTCGGGAAGACATACGGGTGCTGCTACGGGCTGCCCAAAGGTTTAGTGTATCACATGCGTGTACATAAATGTATCCAGGGTGAATCCACTGTCCAGTATGGATGTACCGACTCGCGTGACCAACAGTTCGAAACAATGAATACCGACCGCATCTAATACAGCCCACCGATATTAACATCTCATGCAACCCCGAAGACACCACCATGCAAGGTCTGAACGTCCCACATGGGACTTGCGAGATGTCGGCTTCCATCTGGAGACCACACGCCTTTTCACGCTAGGGCAAGGAATATTATCGGGCTCTCACAAACCACCCTCCTATGCAAAGCGGTGTACAGTTCAGCTACTGGACACCGCCCTACTGCCTTCTGAACGCCAACCGTTCCCACTTGCACACAGCAGACAAACTATATACGGGATGAGCAAACAAACGTAGAACCAGAAACGCCAAGGCGTATATTGTCCACCATATATATGCAAAATTCACAAACCTCGTGCATATTGTTGAAACCCCAGTGTGCCGCGCCACTTCAACACCCCCATCACAGCAAACCCATCATACAGATGTTTTGCTGTTCACCAATAGAGCTGATAGCTACACTGCCTTGTTCTACCATATCCCTCAGTACGGGAGCTACCTCTCATCCAACAGTTATCCAACACAGATTAGCGGTTGGCACCACAGAACGTCAATAGCACGCAGCGGATGGCTCTAATACCTGTGTCATACGCACTTCGTTCTCACCACATACTGTTGGCGAAACACCCCACAAGAATGCCCGTTCCAGCCAACTGTCCCAACGCACACACAGAATGCGGCAGTCAGATTAGCAAACGAGCAGAGGGCATCGGCTAACCATCAAGCACGCATCCCCGCAAAATCCGAAAAATTCAAACATTCCCAATAATGAACATAGCTATTCCATGCATTCCCACCCACAGGCTACATCCGAACGACCAACATAAACCAATACCATGAATAAGCAACGCTCCAACCCCAACTTCTCACGCAGATTCAAAGACCAAACACGCTGTGCTCCGCAACGTTTCGTTTCCTGTCCAAACAAGAATGTGCAGCATGCACTCATCACTAGTCTCTCAACGTAGACGCGTGGCACTTAAGCATAATGCAGGACTGAACCTTTTCAACCAACCAGATGTGTGCTTCCACGGCAGCATTAAATGCACCAGCCAGCTCCTCCCCAGCGTCCAAACACTAACCGATCAATCCCAATGCCTTCAGCAATGCATACAACACGCAGACGTACTTTCCAGACTTTACGCACAGTCGTCACAACGTCAACCAAACCTGCAAGAAGTCCCGACTCCCTGTATAAGGGAGTGTGGGCCGCTCGCGATATCTACATGCTCCCCATAACTGGGCTATTAGCGGCTATAGACATCTTCATGCGGGCATAGTGTCGAATGCAGCCTGGATATCAAACGCGCTGCATCTACCAAATGCAAGTGCAATACCCCTCATTGATTTACAACCAACGCTACACATCAGAGAACCCAGCAAAACAAAAACAACGAGGACAAAGACGCAATTAGGACAAAGACGCCACCATGCTTCTCTTTAAAACTGGACGCAGGATCCATTTCACAAAGTGTGCAGACAAACCAATAAAAAGCACTAATGCTCAATAAATTCAATAAAAACATGGCGCCGCACCGACTAGAAGCGAAGCGTGTTAAGGCATCCAAACGCAGACAGGCCGCTGCTCCGCACCTACTAACAGTAGACGTATAAGGCAGAACTTCCACAAGAACACGCCAACAAAAACATCACCATCACCTTCCTGCCTACTAACAAACAGAAGCCTCAGGATGCTGCCTCTACTCAAACAGTTCTGTAACACAGATCAGCCGTCGACACCACAGAACGCCAATCGCCGGCAACAGGCAAATCCAACACCCGTGCCTATGTGCTCTTTTCGCACTACATATTGTTAAGAAAGCAAAGCACACACGCAAGCGGCCCTCTTCCAGTCAACTATCCAAACTCACAGAATTCTTTACCAGGATTTGCAAACGCACCAACAGAGCGCATCGGGTGCCCATCTTGCAAGCCCCCCACTATCCAGCAAAATCCAGACACCCCCAATGATGAACACAGCTCTCCCGTTCCCTGTCACCCACAGGCTACATTCGAACGGCCAACACACACCGACCTCTCGAATTAGCAAACCTCCATCCACAATTGCCCAAGCAGAAGCAAAGGTCAAACACGTTGTGTTCTGCAACGCTCCACCTGTTCTCCAAACAAGTATGCGCAGCATGCATCCACTACAAGACCCTTAACACAGACGTGTGGCAATTCACAACCACACATACGGGAGCCCTTTCAGCCAGCCATAGGTGTGCATCCTCAGCGCACCATTAAATGCACCAGCCTGCTGCTTGCCA
>NW_013564366.1:0-9841 GCF_000499605.1 Eimeria maxima | reverse complement strand
CCAACCAGCGGCTGCGTCTGGTACAAGGATGTAGAAAGAGCGTGATACTTTTCAGGTAGCAGTGCGGTTTAAGCTAGTACCAAAGTGCGAAATAACACGGCAGGCGAGCTGGGTTCGCTTGTGGACCGTCGGTATAATTACGCACTCTCTATGTATGAGGGCCAGACCGGGTGAGGGCTTTATGGAGATAGCCTCGGCGGTCCTGTCCTTCAGGGGTTAGGATCTCTGAAGCGCAAATACAGACCCTGCAGCTTGTGTGTCTTCTATTGTAGTGCACTGCGCACGAATATGCTGTTGTTCCATCACGCGTGACAGTCCAGGTGGATGCACCTTTGTGCCAAGCTAAGGCTGAGTGCTTCGAGCAATCTACAGATGGTGTTGCCCTGTATTGCCAGTGTGGTCAGGTCAGGCATGCCAAGTACCGTTATCTCGCGCTAGCTAGACGACGCCGCCTCTTTATTTTTCTGTTGTAATGTACTCCGCCGGCTGGGAATATCAGGTTCTGAATTGAATGGAACATCGTTTGACGTGCCCCAGGCTGTAAGCTAATGGGGTGCTTGTACCTGTCGGCTCTGAGGACAAACGGCCTGGGTCGTCACTCCATCTGAGAGCGTCAAGCGCAGGTTCACGCATTCCCTCAAGAATTCTTAACTAGTATCGAACGACACTTAGCTGAAGCCGGCGGAGAACTGCTGAAGAATTATTAAAAGAACGGTTATCTTTTCTCCACAGGCAGTGGGTTGCTCTCGCTGTGCAGAATAGCAACGCGGGCACACCTTGCGAATTAGCATACATCACTAATGCGTACTAACCAAGTATTTCACCCAGACACCCCTTACGTAGACCACGGCGCTGCAGTCGCTTTCCTACAGCTGGATATGCTTTGGGTGTTGCTCCAGTGCTATGTTTAATGCAGGCTATTTGGAAGCAGTGGTTGAAAGATGCTGCAGTTGGCACACGCTGCAGATCAACCAAAGATTAGCTGCTGGCTTTGATATCTGGTGTAACGCTCTTCAGTCCGTGAGTTTATTTATCCTTACTCGTACCATTGGCGTTTTCAAGATCAGCGATTGGAGCCAGCTGGACATTATCCGCAATCCCAGTGTTTTGTGCAACGTGGTCAGCGTCAGTGGCATTCTCAGGGCGTCTGGTGACCCTCTCTTTGGCGCATGTGCACGGCAACTGCCACGGCAAGGCGCTTGATACCTGCCTATCCAGAGAGTGAGCCTGCCACTCCATGCGAGAGTCAAGTAGCTCCTCTATAGTGCCAACAATGCGCGCTTGTTCCTTCTGGCCTCGAAGAGGGGCTTTCACTCAGCTGTTTCTAGAGCCGGGCTTTTGAGGTCTATAGATAAATCCACTTTTGTTTATGGAGCTCTGGCACTTGCACCTGCGTTCCAGTAGTCGTGTGAAACGTTTCAGGCAGAGCCACTTGGAATGTATGTTATTAATTGTGCCTTTACCAGGGCGCATACGAATTTAAGTGGTGGATATGTCTCCGTGCGTGCCACGGTTGACTCCAGAAAAGAAAGCTTAGGCCTCATATCCCTCAATTTTGGACTTCCAATGTGCGGAACTACTTAGCCCCAACACATCTAGCTGCTGTGCAATTGATTTCGCAGGGGCGTAAGTGCGCATCACGTGTAGCATAGGGGAGTGCGTCAGGACTCTTACTGGCAGCGCGTTCGTAGATGGCGTTGCACTTCCAGACAGTACGTCGTTACCTCTCCCTAGCAGTCATACTGATCATACGTGTTGGCTACCGCGAGCGTCTAATTACGTTTAAGCAGGGAAGCAAATGGCCATCGATGTTTGTGCTGTGCAGCTGGTAAGCGCACCTGCACTGCGCACCTGCCGGTGGATGGCGCATTGGTCCTCTCTGCTGGCACTTAGTCCATGAACATCTAAGACATGTGAAATGATAGGTTTCAGGGAAAGCAGGGGAATGAACTTCCCCTTTACCTATCGCGTCTTTGGATAGAAAACAACTGGAATGCCTCTCATGTTCGCAGGAAGTGGGATGCTTGTGCTTCACACACACACACACACACACACACACACACACACACACACACACACACACACACACACACACACACACAGTGCATGCGTCTCAGCCTGACAGAATAATTAAAACGGCACTGAGGGTACTAGAGCCATCCAGAATGAATGCCACCCTCCTTGGTTTTCTGCCATGGGACCAAATGTGCAGTGGAACAACCACTGCTGCTCGCTGCAAACCAATTTTGGACTCGTGCTCACCCAATTCTCTTTATTAGACCCGACTAAATGCGAAATATACACTGAGCATTGCCCGCTCGTATACAGATGTGCCTGCACCGAAAGTCTTTGCTGTTTTTGCATCCTGGAAGTGCTATGTTGAGCGCTGGGTCTCCGCCTCGTTAGATAGTCGATTGTACCGTCATATAGGGCTACTGGGTCTGCAACTTTAGTAGCCGTTCAGCGAAGCCTCAGCATGTGACAGTTGCCTACCTCCCACTTGTGAAAAGCTGTAAGATTTGGTTATTCAGGCAGTGAGTCGGTACAAGTATACACAGCGTATGGGGTCGGTGCTTGCAATATTAACAGGCAAGAATTCAACCCACAGTTCGCCTGAACACGTTCACGCCTTCACCTAAGGGGGAGTGCAACTTCATCAACGGCACCCTGGGCGTGTATGCGTTTAACATGTCCACGTTTCAGCCTGGTTGAACAAGCAGTCATGCTTGTTTATAGGGAGCGCATTCTTTAGAGTGAGAGTGGCTTCTTGGATGAGGAGGGAACGTGGGCTTTTCGCCGACGAAACCCGCTTTCCACTCGTTTAGAGCTGGTGAACCAGTATTATGTCACGTGGCAGTTGGTAAGGGGGTCCGCTTGCGTCACCAGGCTGTGGTAGGTCTCCTTCTTATGGCCGCGCGAGCCTCTCATAAGGACGCTGGCACCGACTGCTTGCTGCTCAGTTTGTGCACTCACAGCTTAAAAGGCAACGTCTCAAGAAAGTTTCTGTGAGTTTTAGGGAGTGCGTCAACATCGATGCGCAGCTTCATCTCGGGATGGATAACAGATACGTGTCAGTTGCTTGCCTAATACTTTGTATTGAATATTTTGGTTTCCACTGTTGCATGTGTACGCAAGTGGGGCATCTGTAACGCCTTAATCCTCGAAGACGTCGACATGGGATTAAAATTAAGCCCAATATAAAATGAAACTCATGCTGGGGCGTATGACCCGCTGGGATGTTCCCTCTGCGCTGCACTACATTGGAGCAGCAATGTATACCGAGGAATCGATCGGAATGGTGCGTCAACAAGCGCCGGGTGACGTTAGCACTGCTACAGAAGCCTCTGCCGCGTACTCGCATGGCTTCCCAGCTTACTGCTTGCATTTCTTCTGGCAACCGGTCTGGAGCTTTGTTGCGTTCAGACAGTAAGCAACTGCCGGGGGCCCCACGCCTATGGCTTTCCTGACTGCACAGCTGGGGCTTCCGTTGTGTACCTGATTCTGAAGCAATGCATCAACCCGAATACCTAGTTGGCACAGAAAAAGTTTGTAGGAGAACGCGCCACCGCACAGACATATTGTGATGCCGTATTCGCGTCACATCCATTCTTAACAGGAACTGAAATGGAGCTGATTGGGTGACGTGTGCTCTGTTGCCATGCAGTCAGTGAGTTGACTGAGCGTGAGGACCTCTATGCGTACCAATCATTCTGCGAGCAGGCTCATATGAGTGCACCGAAGGCGGGCCTAGAAAATTCACGTAATTGCATACTTTGTGTCTTACTGATGTGCGGCTTGCATCCGTGGACTTTTCACCGCATATCTAATGAGACAAAGCTGAACTCAACTCCTACCGCCTCGGCTCTCGGTGTCGCTTTTCTACAGCAGCACGTTACACTGATGGGTTGTGGTTGCTATTTCATGCAACACAAGTCGTTCGAATCGCCTCTCATACAACGGAAATTGGACTTTCTAGCCTCGAAGGGCATCACATGGCTGTTCAGGTAGTGTGTTATGATTGCCCGAGCACGTATTTAGAGTCTCTTGGAAAGCGGCATATTGCGCTGCTTATCAGAATCCGTCCAATGAAAGTCATTGATGTCGTTAAGTTATCTTGCTGTTCAGCTTCATGTCTACTATTTTGCTGGCAATACTGTCTGCCGTGCATCTCCGAGTGTGCAGGAACTGGGGTGGCACGCTGCCGCATGGGGGGGGGTCTGCTTTTATCAAGTTGGCAGTGTTCATAAGGAAGTCCCGGAGGGGGCATTCGCTATTCAATGCAGCTCGTGAGTGTACAGACTCAACATTTTACTATTCGTGACACCGCGTTTCTTGTCTTCTTCAACGACTGAACACGAAGCTGCAGCGCACGCGCCAACGATCCGCCAAAGTTCGGAAAACAAATCTCAACGCCGCGTAAATCGGAGGCTAATATAGGGAACCTTTACGAATCGAAGTGGAACCCGTAGGTAGTACGTCGGTCCCCCCGGCTGGCACAAGTATGCCAGCAAATAGACAAACTGAATACTAGTATTACTGTTGCGAAGTGCCAACCAGTGTAGGCTTCCGGGCTCGCTGGTGATCCTGCCTGTGGTGCTTTGCGTTTCATCTTTAGCGGTTTGTCTTGGTGGTCGTGCAGCCATGTGGAGAGCCCAAATTTTGCTATTGACTGCAAAATCTTGGCGTTGTTGTTGAGAGCGCCTTTTGTTCAACCCTTGGTTTTCCAGGAGAAAATCATGCATTTAACGTCATCTATGGCACGAAGCAGCCCCAGCCTAGGTCATGAGCCTCTTTCCTATCAACGTTTGAAATTTGTATTCAATTGTTAACCATGAAGTGTCAGCAGTATTAGCCGGCAACGCATCACACTCCAACATGCTGGATGCATGCTTCGTGGATGTGTCTCGAAGTTCTGCCCTGAAATTTCCGAAAGTGCTGCATTGTATTCAGGTAGTAGGTGGCCCATTCCAACTCGCCAAGCACACTGAAAAATTGGCTTTGGGACGTGCAAACCATGCTGCCTTTGAACGTGTTTCGAATAGTGGCGGCTTGCTGTCCCACTGAAGAGTCGCATTCTGTGTTGTAGGCTTCCGCACCTTCGGCGATTTCCATCAAGTCGCCCAGACCAGCCATAGGACTAGAGCTTGTGCACGAGAGTGCGTTGCTGCCTAAGGGTAAGCTTTGGAAGGGGCTTGTGGTAGTATGCCTGCACTGACGTGATTTGGACAGATTTAGAACTTCGGTGTGCTGCCAAGGAATTACCGCTCCCTTTCCTTGTTGTGTTGTTGTTCATTGCCAGCCCGATTGCAATCATGCTTCGGCAGCCTTCATGGAAGCTACGGCCCTTCCAAGTTTGTTACAATCTCAGGCAGTGCGTAGTCTGTGCTGGTTTACACCTAAATGTCCACTGGTGTCACTGAAGGCAGCTGGACAAAAGCGGAATTGCGAAGCCATATTTGGAGCATTCTGACCATGTTGCATAATATCGCTCATCCACTCCTCTGTTGTGCAGCTGTGCCTTCAGCAGGACGCCTGCGCAACAACGAGTAATAGTGGTTGGGCGAATACTTGCGGTCATCGACAAAGGTATTACAGCATACTGCTTCGTCGATTATCAAGTTTATGATGCCTGTAGAGCCTATTTTACGCCGCCTCCCAGTCTGTGAGTTGACGCTCCGGTACTGTTATTGCCGACGTGCGCCTCATGCGATTAACGGCATAACAGTGGGAACCTACTTCAGAGAACTCCGCCGGACGGCTTCACCCTTGGGGGTTGCATACACCTTCACAGAGAGTAATTTCCACTAACCCTTATGGTAAACGACGGCAAAATACGCAAGGAAAGCCTGACGCCATGTACTTCGTCACAGTGTTGGTGCTGCACACTCAAAACACCCTGCATGCTGCTTATTTAGTTACTTGGACATCTTTGTTTTTGTAGTTGTGTTTGTGCAACAGGGTGATATGAATGCAGCTTCAATTCAGTATAAAAGTGGCGTCGGACCAATGCAAGCCTGCGCATTCTCTGCACACTAAAATGGAACTGATTTGATTTGCTAAATGGACACTTCTTTCCACCGTACAGCTCGTGAGAAGATGATCTGGGTAATGAATTTTCCCTGCCGCCGGCAGCTCTAAGAATAGTAGCTGAAGGACATAAGGGCTCTATTTCGTCCGTTATCCATAGGTGGATTTCTATATCGCTGTTTCATCCTGTTTCTGTGCGTGTGCATCCAGGAAGCTGAGCTATCGGTTGGATCTGTTGGACTTCCAGGCTGTACGCCGTTGCCGTGCCTCAAAGTGCAACCGCGGTTAATACTCCATGGCAGTAGATACGAATGCAACAAAGAGTGGACGAATGTAAGGGCACAGTGCCTAGAGATTAGAAAGCTTATTTGGTGCACTGGGGCAGCCTGTATGTCCTGAGAATTCCATGTGTCTTCTGTCACATCACACCCTATTTACGTAATTTGCCTACGCTGTGTGCAATAATTGAGGCTGGACTATTCGTGCATGTTTCGTCGAACCACAGCAAACGAGATACATTCTCGACGCTGGGCAGCGCAGATCTCTCCACCCTGTAGGTGCATTTTGTCTCCGAGGGTACAGCTCACCAGGTGCTACCAGTAGGGCCGCCCCCAAGTGGGGAAAGTGTGTTCTCTAAAACCGACACACAAATTAGGCAAATTCACTCCAGAAGGTCGAAATGTATTGTTGTTCTACGCTTCGACTGTTTGAATTAGGATTCACCTAAACGGTCAGCGCACCTGCATGCCGCTTAATGATTGACACACTGATTGTTAGGCGCCGCTAGGAACCTTCAGAACGTGGCGACTGTGTTTCTGCAATTTATCGCCGGGAACCAGGAAGAGACTATCGAAATATATTCCAAAACAACGCTAGTTTATGCTTTGGCTAATTTGCCGGCTGCCCTCGACCGTCTGCATAAATTACAACCAGCAATTTACAGAGCAAAACAAAACGCAATTGCCTCAGTGTGCAGGCCAACCTGATTAGGATTTATTAGCACGCCTTTGGTGCTCCTCCAATGGCATGTATTCATCCCCCAAGATATTTTGTATTGCCAAAATGTAATAGAGCCCGGGATTAATACAGGACTCGTTTCTTTTACAGCGCTAGAGTGCATCTTTGAGTTGTAGCCTATTCATGAGTTGTGAACATTTTGTTAAAGACACCCGGATTGACCAGCAAGTGAGTGTCGTGTACCTATGGTGAGCATTTTACAGGTGAGGCCCAGCTTGTACCATAGGCTACTTCTGGTGTTCGCAAAGACTACTGTGAATTGTTGTCATTGTACCTGCTGCATAAAACGGGCTGACGCATTTGAGTTGCTGTCTTTTGAGAGTGGTGTAGTAGGGTGATCCGTGGTGGTACAGTCTGTATGTCTCTCTCCGGATCTGGGACAGCAGCAGCGAAACTATTTGCTTATTTGGTGGCACTTCGTTGCTGATCAACAGACCTGTGCACGCTGATTATATGTGTTTTCTAGGCCCGCAATTTTTCAATCGGTTACCTGAAAGGAAAAAATAACTTTCAAGGCCCTGTGCATTATTCTTTAGGTCGGGGGGGAGCAGGCATCTATCCACACATGCGCATACCCAGTTCTTTATTAGGCGGCGTCTATCCTGCTGCACAGCACCAACCGCACTGCCTGCCCCATGTCGTTGACCCTTAGAATGTTAGAGCCTTTGCGTCCTTATATTTTTTCAGCATGCGCTCGCATTGCCCACTAAGTAATTCGAGATCCTTCAATTCTTGTTCCCTGTTCAGTCCCCCAGTGTGCAGGCACAGCTGACAGCTGAGTCGCAGTGTCTGTGGAAGCCCGGCTGGACCTGGTGCCCAGGTTTCCGCTGTCACATTGCACCACCGCAGGCATTCCATCGTGAAGAGATACCTAAACAGTTAAGAGTCAACGACGAATATATTTCAGGGCACACCAATACAAAGTGACCTGATACCGCTGGCTAGCCTGGTTATGATTTTATTGCACGAAGGTGATTTTTCGTTCCTTCCTTGTACCTGTGCCTCACAATATTTGTACGGCCGAGCCAAAATGTATGGGATTCAGGAAGCGACAGGAGACGCGCGCGTGTTTGTTCTACAGCAACAGTGATTCCTTGCGTTGTAGCATATGCATGGTGCGTTAACATACTTTTTAGACATACTCGTGCAGGAGCAAGTATGTCAAGTGTCCAGCCGAAGGTGGCAGTATAGCCCTGACTGCATTTTGAAGGTGAGCCCCCGCTTGTGTCCCTGTATGAATTGTCATATATGGTGTGCGTGAAATGTACTGGCAAACGTAGACATCTTGTATGTTGCATAAAAACGCCCAGAACGTGAGTGGCGTGTACCTATGGTCAGCATGTTAGAGGTAAGGCCCAGCTTGTACCATTGGATAGTTCTTGTGAGCGCAAGTGTACTGTAAATTGTTGACATGATGCCTGGTGCATAAAACGGGCTGATGCATTTGAGTTGCTGTCTTTTGAGAATGGTGGAGTAGGCTGATCCGTGGCGTTGCAGTCTGTACGCTCCCACTCTGGAGTTGGCAACACAGCAGTGGCAAAATTTGCTCTTTTGGCAGCGACCTGTTGGTGGTTCCCATGCACGTCAACGGCGCTGTACTCGATGAGGATATAACGCATATCCATGGAGTACGACCTCTCGGCTCTCAAAAGGCGGTCCAGGGGTTGCGTGTACTAGGTTCTGCGAATATCTGTGTATGCGAAATATTGCAAGCACTGCTGTTGCGCGTTTTAGCACGGAGCATATTGCAGGCAACAGGTTCTTGGATGACTAGACAGTTCAGGATCTGCGCTTAAGAGAGGCGTTTGAGAAACATTCAGGCTGTGGGTTCTATGGAAGACACGTGTGAAGATTTTAGGGTGTTATGGCTGAGGGTTTCGGGTGTGGATATATTCTGGTAGAGCGTGCAATGTGCAGTATCTGCAGGTTATGCTTTAATGGTGTAAGGTGGTCTGAGGTTGGATACGGCGGCTGCAGTGTCATGGTGCATCGCTGGCTACGGGCCATTGCAAATTAACGCAGGTTTGTGCACGTGTTGCGTCTCGCACTCCTGCTTGGAAATGATGGCCAGGTTATCTGGGACTGTCAGTGGACATTTTGGGATGTGTGGGTTTATCATTTGTCTTTCGATTCCGTCGTTTCTCAGAAATAGACGTGCAGCAGGTGTAGCTAGACGCAGTTGCGTCTGCCAGTATGCCGCTGCTTGGAGAGCGAAAGTTTCATTGCATGTGCGGAGACGTGGTTGGGAGAAGCATAGTGGCTGCCGTTGGACAGGTTCTGCGTGTTGGGTGGTAGTCCGGCCCTAGTGTGTGCGAGTCCAGGTGCTTGGCGAAACACTTTGTATGCGATGCATTTTAAATATTGCTAAGGTGCGCTGTAGAGTCAGCCGTGTTGTAGGCAGTGGGTTGTTGTATGATCAGTGTGAGTTAAATGTTTGCGCGGGATAGAGTCATTTGAAAAACTTTCAGCCTGTGGGTTTGATGGATAGCATTTGCAATTATCATTCTGCGTGTTACTATGTTTCACCGAACATGTTTCGGGATGATTAGTGAGGGTTAGTGGTGAGGAGTGCTGGATAGAACTTAGTGGCTGGTTTTCGGTGGTTACTATGCGTCACAAAACATGTTTCGAAATAATTAGTGAGGGATAGTAATGAAGAGTTCTGGATAGAACTTGGTGGCTAGCTTTAGGCGTTTGAGCTTTAGTCACTCACGCAAGGGGCGTTGTAATTTTGCAGTCTGTACGTGGACTTTGGGAGCTGAGATAGGAGCTGGGTCACCGGTTTAGGTTTGGTTAT
>NW_013564365.1:0-9281 GCF_000499605.1 Eimeria maxima | reverse complement strand
TTCAATATATTCAAACGCCTCAAGGCGATTGCGCACATCAGTGCAACAGTACAGCAAACACGAAGTGAATTGTATGCTACTGAGGGGCAATAAGAACCAACTGCATATGACCCAACGCCTCCATGCTACCTGCATATTGGCTTAGGACGCACAGGCTGGAATGCAGAGCGCTACACACCTCTTCGGGACAACAACTTCTGTCATCAAAAGTGGCATGGCAAATGCACACACAGCTCACTATCAGGATGTCAGCGCAGACGCACGACAACCGATAACGGTAGGCAATCAAAAGCAGTCACATAATGCTGAACCTTGGCATCTCTGCTCACAGTCTGAAACGCGCGAGTACCCGCCGTCCTCCTGTACCATGTTCAGCATGCGCAACGGGACAAACCATGGAGTCACCATAGTGTTCCTCTTACCCATCGTGTTGCTGGTGTGCAGCTCGCGGGAACGACGAATGCGGCTGCTCCCGCAAATCAGCACCATAAGCAGGCATTAATACTAAATATCATGACCCTATGCACCGCCGACGCGGTATTTAATACACAATTCCTTCCACAAATGAGCGCATTGAAGAGAGATGAGAATTCGAGATAAACGTATTGAGGAGAGATGAGTATCTCCAAATGGCACGCGCTTTTGCCCGAGTGTGCCTGCCCAGCGTACGCAATGCAGCATGCACAACTCACTCAAGAGTCAACCAAATCACGCCCGCATATGCAACGGACACTTTAGTGTGAATGCCACTGGTGTACTCAACCCAACTGGTGGGACGCACAGTATCGTTGCACGTTATGAACAGCGGCAGTCACACCCACAGACTGTGTCGGGCAAAGGCACTGCACAAGCAGAATTGCAGCCTTGATGAGGTCGATATTGTCAGCAAACCTCGCTGCGCTGCTGCGGCTGATGTAACCGGCTTGCTAACGGAGACACGAGCTTTCATTTGATCCAAACCACTCAGTTTGGTATGGAAATGCATGTAAATTCCACACAAGCAAGGTCATACGTAGCAGCCGACATACGATTCAGCGTGTCCGTGCACCATGCATATAGATACGGGAACTCACAATCTAAGGTGCAGGGATGACAAAAGCCAGCTTGCGCCATCGCATACACAAGCCGCCAGGAAGATGTAAAGCAAGATCACAGGACGCAAGTGCCAATTCGAACTTATATCCAACAAATATGGAATGCCACGAACGTCGATGATACACCTTCCGCTAAAATATGGACAACGAAACGCCGCCCGTTCCTACCATGTCCCTCAACTCAAACCCAATCAAATCAAATGGAAGAGCGCTATACAAGAACTACTTGCACCATGCGTGGCTGTAAAATGTGCGTGTGCAGGACAGGGTGCTCATTGGAAGGAGAGTTATAAATATTCGTCGCAGACCACAGCTCCCGATTGCAGGTCACAGTCAATCTGGGCGCCGGCCGAAGCCCTCTAGCAATAATGGACATGATGTGGCATTGAAGATATGCTACATTGGCTGCGTCAGTGTGATTGCAGACTGCTTGTTAGTCACACAGTTTCCCTACGCATAGTGAGACACGCGTGTCCACCCCAGTGCCCGCATATTAGGGGCGACCGCATGAGCCTGCCGAGAGCTCCACAAGTGCTTGAGTGTAATCGTGGTAAGGCAGGCTCATGCGGTCGCCCCTGTGTCCGCCATCCTTTCTTAGAGATGTACTAACACACCGAAGTATTTTGCATGTGCGTGCCAACAGAAGTATGATACTCAGTGCTGTCGAAAAGAAGCGCAAACAGACGCGAAATACAGCTACGAAATAAAATGCAGTCATATACGGTTCACGCTGCCATGAAACCTCAACGTAGGGGCGCACAGACTGAAAGACGGAGCGCAACATGCCTTTGCATTACAGGCTTGAATCGTCGACACGATTTGCACAAGAAACGACGGCATGGTTTGGCAGGCGAACTGCCACTACGTGGGCCACAGCAACTCAAGATACAGCAAGGGCCCACTTGCACTAAAGCGCGCACTCATTTCGGCAGAAGGCCAACCAAGGTGGCTAACACAAACAGATACCAACTCCATCTCCCAGTTTAAGAAGAACCTGGGTATCGCTCCTGATGAAAAACCAAACCTCACACGCAGGCTGCACCTCTTGCCGCGTACACCTGACGCAAGGTCTAAAACACCGTACAAATTGTTTTCTTTTGCACCCGGAAAAGCAAACTGATACCCACGAAGTCATCACTAACCTCACCCACGTTACACCTCATACCCACGAAGTCATTACTAACATCACCCAGGTTACAGCTCAATTTTCGAGTACCCTGCGTGCTCCTACATCATGTGCAACATGTCTAACGGAACAATCTGGAGACGCATATTTGGGTAATATGCTTATCTCCAAATGGCACGCTCTTTTTCCAGAATGGGCCTGCCCAGCCTACGCAATGTAACGAACAACTCACTCAAGAGTCAACCCGATGAAGCTCGCAATGCCATTGGTGTATGCTAGAGGCTGTGCACCATTAATCAGGTCAATTGCCGCACCAAGCGCGGCTGCGCCGCCGTTCCTTAGGACGTCTAAAACCCAGTGCTCAAGTGAGAATATATATTCATACGCGGGGATTGCTGAATAAGACTAGTGGCCCCGAAGACACTTTACAACACGTTTCCCCGGAGAAGAGATATGTGGAACCTGGCGGAGTAGGATACATGAGGGGCAATAATTTGCTATATCTACCAACGCTACCACGAAAAGAGCCATTCACTAGGCGGAATCGGCCAGTAACTACAGACAATTACGCCATTAGCTGGAGCAATGCATCTTCGTGCTTTCGTAACAGAAACCGGAAGTGAACAGAAATCATGGAAAACCTCGACGCACATTCTGCATTCATAGTGTCCGTTGCTCACTTGAAAACAAGCTGAAAGACTCCCTTCAGAGGTTGGACATACTGTGCTGCACTCGCAGCGGCCAAATGCGTTTCTGTCCAAGGCTGCCCAGCATGGAACGCCTTGCCGGCTAACCGCTCATCGGTTGAAGGGCTGCCGCTATACAACGCGAATCCTCACTATCTGCATTCCAGAGCAAACACCTGTCCACAGCCTATAAACCTCAAAGGGATGGCATGCCCATGTGGGATCCGACAACCCCTACCAACTGTAGAACACATGCCAGCTTGTTGCTGCTTGAAACTATTAGCAGTTAGTGCCCAAAGCCGGGGGGCTCTGTGGAGAATGCTTTGCACGCACTTGTTCAAGCATTCATGGATGTAAAGGGAGCTACCTATTGCCCGGGTGTGGCCTGCCTAAACGTACTACGTACTTTCTGTACAGTTCGAATCACTACGGCACGAAAGACAGCAATCTCATGCTTCTACAGAAACATACAGATGCTCACGCTTTAGGTATTGATTTCCCACACTGTCAGCGCAGGCACGCCCTGCCACGGTGCGCCCGAGAGAACGGAACCAAAGGGACACCAATGATCTCAACGCCATCCAAGCCGTCCTAACAGGTGTCAAGCACAATCATCTCACATGCTGTCGTCGGCATTTTCATCTGCCGTCTAGAGCATATGCACTGATGGATGAAAACACTGCAGACCCTCTAGATGCAGCTCTTCGCATTATCCTGTTGTCTGTTGAAGTAGCCGTCAGTATCCCCTGCAGAGCTAGAGATGCATCGAGTGCTCCATACCTCAGACGCATGATCCCAATCATCCAACTACGACTCCCTTAAAATTCCAACCGCAATCTGCAGACTGTAATTTCGGCGGATACCTAGCGCAACACACCGCGGATTCACCCACTGACCAAGTGACCATTCAAAACAAGTCGTGCCCAGCAGGGAACGCTGGATTCCTTGAGACACACAACGTGGACTTCCATAGCACGAAGCGCCTTTTAAACTTACCGCCTGACTCGAGGCAAACACACCTCCAGCATTGTACAAAATGACGACCACAAAGCGCTATCGTGCTGCTTGTTCACAGCAGAACAACCCAAGCAGAACAGCAGATGCGCACTTCTTAATATATACACTCACTACCCGAGCGGCACGTGCTCGGGTGCAAGACAGCGTAGACACAACATTCAAGGGCACCCAGAAGCAGTGCAAAGGAATCTAAACCGCGCTATGCCGTCCTCGAATCGATTTAACAGCGCACATTCTGGTGGGAACAACCCAAGACGCCTATCTACTACTGGAGCCGGTGTCATGAAGCGAGCAAAAAGAAACGTGCACCGCACTGAAAATATATGGAACGTCGGGAACGAAGGTACAACATAAGGATTAAGGGTGTCTTGGGGCAGCGCATATCCTTCTACAGCAAACCACCAAGGTAAACAAAACAGAGCCTAAAGGAATTCCACCGAATACTAGAGGTATAGCGTGTCGTTAGAGGCAGAAAGACAGCGGGTGCTGGACAGAAAATGCGGACAAGCTGGACGCACATCCTGCATTACGCGAGTTTCCAGCTTTGACGAAAGTGGACGCCGACTCAAGAAAAAAGAGCAAATGCATCAGCATCAAACACTGGCCGCCTGGTATCCAATAGTGAGCAACAGATACATGCAGAAGCGTCTTTGGTCGCCTACGTTGGCTTTACATCCCCTCCAAACCTAGCGTGCTTCTGCAAAGACAAACAGCAATCTAACCGATTGCCTTCAGCGGTTGGAGAGCATGTAATGCACTCGCGGTGGCAAATTGCGTTTCTCTGCAAGGCTTCCCAGCGTACAGCAACTTCTTGCCTCGCAACTCATCTGTTGGAGGGGTGTCGCTAGACAACTGGAATGCTCACTATCTGCATTCCACAATCCACAACACTCGTCGACCCCCTAGACTCCTAAAAGGCTGTCATGCTTACATCGGAACCCGCACCGCCCTACCAGTGGTAGGGCACGTGCCAGCATGCTGCTGCTTGGGCCTATTGCCAGTTAGTAACAGCCGATAAGGGCTCCTTTTGAGTGCTCTTTGCATGCAGTGGTTGTTCAGGTTGCTGACCTCAGATGCGAATACTGCTGCAAAATGGCAATATGGCCTTTTGATGATGCAGAGCAAACTGTACAGAACCAATGACTCCAACGTACCGCACAACATATACGCCTCATTGCTGTCAAGGTCTTATAAACAACTCTGGTGGTTAAAGCGGAAGGCACGGTCTCTCCTCAGTGTACAACGTACCTACAGGCACAACCATACAAGACTTCTGTTGCCACATCCTAACAGGAAATTGTGGAGGCTAGCAGGCATTGCGTTCAAAACTGCCAGCTCATGCAAGCCCTGCCGTGATTTGGATGAGAAAACAGAACCAAATATGAATGGCGTTGACATCCGTCATGTCAATGCCATTCATATAGTCCTAAAAGGAGGTACCACGCGCACTCGAACATGGCAGTCTGTCGTTGCATGCCAGTCTGTCGTTGGCACTTGCCTCCTGTCGTCCCTGTTTGTAGGTGGTTGCCTAGAGCATATGCACTGATGGATGAAAAAATTGCAGACTGACCAGACGCAGCCCGTTGGCTGCTGAAGCAGCGGTCAGTATTCCCCCCCCACACAGCGATGTCCCCCTGCTCCATAGCTTAGGGGAATGACCCCATGTGTCCATCTGCGCTACCCTGGCAATTGCAGTTGCAATCGGCAGACTGCAGCCACGGTGGTCGTGCAGTGAAGCGAGTCGTTGACGCACCCATTGTGGACGCCAAACTTCAATCCTGCTGGGGGTACTCTACGGAAATCATGAGACACGCAGTCTAGATGCTTGTACCAACAAGCGCGTGCTAACCGTACAGCCTGACTCATGGCATGATTGTAGACAAGCAGATCTCCAGTACTCCATAGGCCTACGTAGTCCCCAATGCGAGACCATGCCTATATGCACCAAGTATCAAAACTGCTGAAACACGCCTGCGTTGGTTGCGATAGGGTCGACACGCAGTAAGCGACATCTACCGGCAGTCCGATGTATCTAAATAGGGCCCAACCACTGCGCGGCGACAGAACAGGAACTTTACAGCGCACATTCTGGACACACGAGAAGAGTAATCTTTTTCCCAAATACAGTGCGTTCCCGCAAGACCAGCTGGCAGGAAACGATTATTATTTGCGACCTCGAACACCGCGCATACGCTAGTATCACCTGGCATCATTCCAGTATCCCTTCAATTCCCTGCAGATGCCCAATGCACAAAGAGCGATATACCACATGGACCATAGCCTTTGTATATTGTCGCTGTTTAGCTTCACATATAATGCCAATCGGTCGCTAGAGTACGTGCGCCTGGGTTCCGCAGTGCACAACGCACACGAGTCGCCAGTTGGCAAGACTACACCTCCAAACAAAGCGTGCAGCCTGACGGCAAGATATGGTGCTACTGGAGTATACACTATTGTCGGCCCCGCAGCAGGGAGCAACGGCAAAGCTGTGCCGAGTGAAGCTTACAAACATCCACATAACGGCAACTACCCATGAATATAATTACTAACATGCTGGATAAGGGCCATATGCGTTTAAACAACGAAAACATCCGTCAGAAAGGCACACACCTCTGCAAAAGGAGGTACATGCTATTGGAAGGAAGGCGAACCGAAAATGTATTTAATTTCAACGAATAGCAAACGGTCGCGTAGTCTAAAAGGGTAGGGCAACAGACGAGTTACTTCCAACGTCAATTGGTCCACACACGAGAAAAGCCATTCAACAAGCGCACATAGGCACATATGAATTCTCCCACTGCATATACCTGTCTCAATATCCCAAACGGAAAAACAAAGGTGATTTCCTGGCTCGTCCGTGCAGCTTTGAAAACACTCGTGACGGGATATCCTAGGCTGCTGAGAGTGACATCTGGCGCCAGGCTCCAGCACATTAAGGGGAAAACCCCGCCACATAATGCCATTCGCGTTCCGTTACATTGACCAGTGTGCATCAGGACCAGAAGCAAGCGGGGGTAGGCGCCCTACCCAGGCTCCCCAAAACCATTGTAAACTGGATTCCATGCAGCAGCTAGCTCGTATTATTCATAATTGTTGGGCAAGGGCCGCAGCCGGATGCCCCCGTTGAGAGCCTTGCAGGCATTGCATGGACGCTTTCTTGCCCCAAAATGCGTAGCCCAACGCCGTATTGTAAACTATGGCAATTCAATGCATACCATCTTCCCAGTATCGGTACAAGCCAGAGGACTGCACGCATGCAATCGCAGGCATACAAGTAACGGGATTGCTAAATGTTGGAATTAAACACCTGCCCGCATATCTGATAGCAAAGCCCAAAACGTTCTTGATCGGCGCCGCCCGCTAATGGCTACAGGGCAGCTGTGCCATCGGATGCACGGCAGGCTTGCCAATGTCTGTGAAGTTGCGAGCACACATGGGGAATGGGCCACTTTCGTATTGATTGGTCGACGTAATATTAGCCTTTCCGCACCCTCTAATTGCACGATGATGATATGCAAATAAAAAAGGTAGGTTCAGGTCTTGAGGCTTTTGCTTCCCGTGCGTAGAGATAGATGGCATCGACTGCAGTTAGCGAACCTAAAGAGGACACGGAGAACTCTGGAATTGTCGACATGCGCAGAGGGCGATATTGTATGCACAGACAACTCGAGAGTTTGGAAGGGCTGAAGGCAATTATCAGTGTCATGCCGTCAATTGAGCCCCTTTATGAACGTCACATCATCACCTCAATGCTTTCAGCTTTTGCCCGTGTACGTACAGCAGCTAACAACCAGCACGCAGCAAACGTTCGATAGTCCACCTCGAACTGCCCCTCCTGGTCCCATCTAAACATGCTGCCAGCATTCACTGTCGAAGATACGGATTTCCCATCTTCAGCCAAATAACAAATAGAATTATGTAGAAGTATGTATAAAGGTAAGCCTGTAAATTGGCGCTGCATGTAAAACACTGGGGAAATACCTACGACACATATATTCTTCAATTTGTCGTGGCGTCTAAGCAGTGCCTGACTGAATGCAATGATTGTGCCTATTTCGCACTTCCCCATACCAGTTGCAGCCGACCCAGATGTGCCGAAAAGTCAACTTGGGGCTACAGCTTCATAAGAGCATGCATAGTCCATCGACAATCTCACAGTCTATTGGGTGCGCCGGCACTGTTGGGCTCATCATGAGATATGATGGCAACACCAAACAACCTAATGCTGCATCCGACCAATTGTTTTAGTGCATGCGAGGCGTTCCCTCTTTGCACTTGAAGCTGTAAATCTTGGCCACCAGAGCCACGAGGCACAACACGTTTTGCCCGCACACTGAGGGTTCCGGTAGCCGGCCAGTTTTACGTACAATCTTTCCCAGGTCGTAAAACGCACGCGTATTCATATGGACGTCACGAAACCGTCGGCGTTGATTCGTGGCGACCGACAGCCCCACTGCCGTTTATAGCAAACACGACTATGAGGACGCACTGTCTGAGGGATTACGATGCCATCAATAGCTTTAGGAAAACTGGGCCTCCTCTTTGAAAACGTAAAGCATTCTCAAATTTTCTTCAGTTTCTTCGGATGCATGTGCCGGTTGTGCATTTAGGGAGTACGGCAGAAGTTTAGCACACTGGGAATCGGCATAATGCAGCGCACTGCACAGGTGCAAAATCCGATTCAGCAACTCCCCCAACGGACAAGTTTGCCTCAGTGCCATCCAAAACCGTCAGCAGGCGGTGCCCAGGAAACATTTGCGTCCTCCCTGTGGCCGCTACGACAGGGGATCAGCCTGTAGATGTCAGGCGGCACCTAGAAGGCCAGCTGTACACGCAGTCTCTTTGGATGCTACACGCCGGCCAAGTGTGCATGTACATATTGTAGGAGTTACCACTAATTAGTTCTGGAAAATGACGTATGCTGTAGACGGCCGAATCTAGAGACACTCATAAACAGACATACGCCACTAAGACGGTTCGGTGGAGTTACCCCCCTGCCTAGCGACTCATTGCAATACACAGGCTCACTGCTCCAATCTTTAAAACAATACCAAGTAACTTTGTGCACGATTGACAGCCGGCAGCGCAACCGAAACGTCCGTAAGAGTATATCACCACGATTCGCCGAGGAAGGACGTATTCGGCGAATTCGTTTCGACGCCTCGTCGAGCACCTAACCGCAATGTGTGGGAAGGACGGGAAGCATCAGCATGTTCCCGGAAAAACATGTGCTAAATGTCGAACAGAGAGAACGTGGGGCCGGTCAACGCAGTTATCCACTTTGGCGTCGTTACAAGCACATCAGGCATATATGCGCCAATGCAGCATTCAACACAGTCTAACGTGGGGATACCCCTA
>NW_013564364.1:0-9048 GCF_000499605.1 Eimeria maxima | reverse complement strand
GGGGGGGGGAGCAGGCTTGTTACGCCGGAAAGCACGAAGTGGTAAGGGTCGGAAGGGCGACGATTGGGTGCTGACTAAAGTAGACTTTGCCGTCGGCTGAGTCCGGATTTGAATCGAGAACCTCTTTCAGTTTCAGACAACGCGGGTGATCTAGAAGCGCTAGTATGCGGGCCTCTTCCTTCACATCCTCCAATTTGGTAATGAACCCCATTCCAGTTGGACCCGGGCGATATTCCCTCCGCCTCAAGAGCAAAATCTTTCGGTATCGCTTGCAGCAAAAGCTGGTGACAACTCCAGTGGAAGGATTTGCCTCCTCTACCCGGAAGACACTAGAAAGTTCAGCTGAGATTACAACGGAAGCACTCCGCACTTCTGTCCAACTCCCCCCCACACACACTCAATGAGATGGCAAAATGGCATGCCTCTGGGCCTCCAGAGCTATGCTAATGTCAAAGTCACTCAAGAAGTGGCAGAAATTCCCACGGGCACACAGATCTAGCTCAGGCAAGAAATACTAGAGAATCCTGATGCTGCCTGTATTGCTTGTGTGGGCGAGTGTCCACAAACCAGCTGTGTGTCTGTTTGCTACAGGTAACGAGGGTGCACCAGTAGTGACTTCTCGTGGAAACTAGAATATGAATGCTTGATAAATAACTGCTAGCTTGGGGTGTACTAGACAGGCTTGGCGATTGTCCTTACTGTTCGCTAATTTCTCGCAGACGCGATACTGATTCAGCCACGAACTGCCATCTGATTGCCGACGCTTTGAAACTACTCGGACGTCAATTCCTTCCATGCGGGGGGATGGGCGATGCATTGTTGATGGCAGTGTAGTGCTTTCATAGTGGTCTGCTTGCTTCATTCACGTACTCTTAGAACTTGCTACGGGGGAAGGGCTGTCAGCATTCAAATGACTCGGGAGCCATCTAACGCAAAGGCTAAATTCCAGACGGAGGTTTCTGACCGATCCCAGTGAATTTACAAATCACCAAGGTGCCTTCGTTGTCCAAGGCGCTGAGGCCTTTGTGACGGTCCCCAGTTGGGGCTCCATTAAGTCCGTTTTGCTGGCTCGTATGTATGGTATAACCACACAGACACCCTTGTAAACGATATTTGCTCAGTGACTTCAAGCTGTTATTGCGAAGAAGAGCGAACCAGATGAGGATATCTCTGTTCCTCAAACCCGCGCGAAGTCTACCTTCTCCTCTGTGGCGGTAAGCTCACCGCCAACACGAACGAGGTACCTTATCTGAAATGTCGTAAATCAAGTATCGATTTGCAAGCAGAAATCATTAAGTGTGGCGTGCGAGGAAACTCTAGCGTCAACAAGGCACAGGGCTGCAGGGGCTGGGGGAGACTGTAGTGCACAGGCACTGCAGTTGTTCAACCTGTGAAACCGCTAGTAGCCTATTCCGTGAGAGGAAATGATATAACATACTATTAGTGAAAATTTAGCGCATTTATTGGTGAAATCAGGCTAACAGGCGATAAGCTCCAACAGGCCACCCCGGGCGTGGGGCTGGCTGGGACGCTGGGGCAACGACTAACAGGGAATCAGGGCGAGATAGATCTGTTTTGGATATCCTTTGGGTTTATATATTTCGGCAGGAGTGGCTGATAAGGCTTTATAATCTAGGGTTATTTTAGGGTGAGAATCTGGAGTACGCGCTTAGCAATTACGTGCGCCATACAGCTGAGCCGGAGAACTTGAGTAGTCACAGCCGAATGCGAAGTGAGTTCTACATTTGGGGGCTGTTCCGAGGAAGTTTTCCTTCCACACTCCTAGCTGTGTAGCCACCTTAACTGGTAAGAACGATTGGGGCCTCTCGCATAGCGCCCTGGGGTGAATTACAGCTATGCACCTACCCGAGACACGTGTGTACGAACGCTAGCTCGCCAAACCATGCTTCCGGCACGGGATAATAGTCTAACAGTACAGACCAATGCATCAGAGCCAACACAAAGGGGTTCTGTAGGGACTGTATACCTCAGACAGGGGGATGCAGTAAGGAAGCATGATACGCCGCATAGAGATGCCCCGCAAGGGCTGGTTAGGGCGGGAATTCGGGAAAATCAGACGTTTCTTCCCCCGAAGAGCACCCCAGTGAAAACAAACAAACTTGATGTTTCTTTACTGCTTCAACAAGAGATGCACGCAGGCATGCAGCTCTTGTTAGGAGCGTAGTATGTATTCGGCCTTCACGTGCAACAACGCCTACCCAAGAAAACTGCTGCTCGCACTTGCGCGACTTGCAAATTTAGTGGAAGCAACACAAAATGGGTGTGAAGGACATGGGTATGCCTCATAAAGCCCCATTAATAGGTCGACCATTCAGCACCACTCTTGGAAACGTATGTTTATCAGCAAACTTGTAGGCGTGTGCTTGTCTGCTAACGGCCGTAGCAATGCGGCAGCAAGAGGTAGCCACCAGTAATACGGAGTAGTTGCACACTAAGTACGCAGGACAACGCCATCCAGTTTCGCTGCCATCAAAAGATGATTTTTCATCTCCACAGAAGGTACCGTACTAATGCGCTGCTAAGCTCAGAATCCAGAGGCCCCAGATGATGCTAGCAACCAGAATAAAAATGGCTTCCTTCCAAGCGTTAGTCTCTGGCTGTCACTGCATTTGCACTCCCGCCATCGCACGTGCACGTGGTAATATCGGTCAGTCTTTCTCCGTCTCCTTCCTGTCTTCCCAATTTTGGGATAGCCTCCCCCTTACGCGTACCCATGCCACGTATCCCTTCGTTCGTGTTGCTTCTCCGTCTCCTCCCGTCCTTTTCTACGCCTTCCGTGCATCTCCCTCCGTGTCATTCTGCGTCTGTTCCCACTCTCATCTGTCTATCTGTGTGTATTCCGCTGGAATTAACAGAAAAGAGAGTTGCGTCACTGTCTCTAGCTTCTCTGCTGCCGTCTGTAGTGACACTGAAGGCATTGTTCACCTTAAACGAACCGCTCTTTCAAAACGCCCTGCCCGCTGACGGCAACTCTCTTCAACAGACCGTTGTAGCAAAGTGTGTCTGTACATACAGTTCTCCTTTCTGAGGAGTACAGTCAGTCAGGCTTCCCCTGAGGGCGCATACTCCCCATAACTCCCAAAACAGCACCGCCTTCAACCCCTTCGAGCCCTTGTAGGGGGCATGTTGTGTTTGCGTCAGCCGTTGCACTTTTCAAGCAACACCGCCCAGTTGTTTGTGTCGTTGTAGCAGTCAATGACCTTCACTCGTTTCTCTTTTTCGCATAGCTTGAGCAGGTCCTCCCTGCTGAACACTCTGTAGTACCGATAGAATGTTTCCTCCCTACGAGAAGAGGCTGGCGCTGGTGAGTCAAAAGCATCAACAGGCCCCTCAACAGCGGACCCCACTCCACCGCTGTCGTCGGTCTTCGGCAGACCTCGAGCCCGTTCATAATGCTTCTGATACACCCAAGGCACTAACACTGAGGCAGCAGCAACAACACAAGAAACCCTCGCACGCGTGCAGAGCCGACCGCGCATACCAGTCGCAGCCAGCTGCAACGCAAAAAGGGGCGCTAACAGCGACGGAAACATGGCTACGGCAACACCAGAAGCAGCAGTGTCTGACCGTCTTGGCTAGGGAATTTTCGCTCCCCAACGCTACCCGCCTCGTGTTCCAGGGCCCTGAAATCCGCAACCACGTGACAGACTTTACTGTTTATTGAAAAGCTTCAACGCATTGACTTTGAAGCTAGAGTTACGCTATCTAGAGTTCAGCAACTAGGTATTGGGTCCGAATTAGCGTTTGGGCTTGTAGTGTGAAACTTGGGTTGGGATGAAAGTCCAGAGCACTAGTTAAGAACATTCCACACCACACGTATATTAGGATGCGACCGCCAGGGCGCGTTATGCGCGCCAGTTCTCCCAAGGCTTGCTCCCTGTGCACAAGACCACAAGAAGCAAGGGTGGCAGCATCTGTTAGAAGCAGCGACTGCTGCAGTTAACAACGGCGCCGTCACTGCTGCAGTAGCGCAAGGCGAGTGGCAGCAAACCACCAATAAGGCACCGCCACAGTATCAATCAATTGAAACTAGTTGGAGCAACAGTAAAAACGCCAGCTGCAGCAACCAAAGAAGCAGTAGCTGCAGCTGCGGCAGCGGAACAAAGTCTGACCTCCTCTCTTCAGTGGTCAAGTGATGAAGGACAGCAATGCAAATGACGCCGTCGGCGACTTCTGAGGGTTAACGCACGCTCACCAAAAAGTTCCATATGCCTCCAGTGAACCGCATACCACAAACAATAAAATCTAAGCACTAAGTGTTGAGCACTCACCGTCTCTTATGCAAGTGTGCAGGCAGTCTGCCTGTAGTAGCCTAGGCCCCACAGAACCCTGCTGATGTTCCAAGGCGCATTCCAGAAGTTCTTGAGACCTGTCAAGGCCTATTGACAAGCAGCTGTAGGGACTGGAGCTGCCGCTGCCGCTGCCGCCTATGTTGTTGGTGCTGCCGCACTGCGGTCTGCAGTGGAGGTATTTGCCGTTACCACATCCAACGTCGACCAAGAGAGCGTCTGGGGAGAGGGATTCAATGAAAGCAGCGACGCGAGGCCAAGGGCGGTTCCTGCGAGTACACATTATGCGTGGATACACTTGTCGAATCGTTAGTTCCTATGTTACATGCCTGTCCGCGCTCCTTTGCTCGGCGTGGGTTGCATTGAAGGTTCGCACGCAGACAAACTTAGTTAAACAAACACATCTGCTTCTTATGGAGTGCATTGAATTTGCCGTATGCAATAGGCACGAAGCGGCCGCCAGCTGCTTCATACAAAAAGCTTATGTGTTTGTGTGGTTGGGCCAACGGTATTGGATCTAAGTGTCAGCTGAAACTGCTCGTGAAATGGTTTGTGTGCAGGCGGGTTCATGGTCAAGGACATATTCCTTCAAGTTTAGGGTTTGGGACCTTGTGTGGCTGAAGTGAGGGGCGATCTTAGCGTAGATAGAGTCGACGTGTTGCCTCTCCAGTGATGCCCCCAGCAGCTCTGGGGGGACCGAGACAGCCTCAGGGCGGCAATAAGCCTTTTGCTGCTGCCGCCGCCGCTGCTTGTGCTGTCGACGACGCTCACGCTTCTCTTGTTGCCTTTTCTGCTGCTCCTCTTGCTCTTGGTCTTGCGACGGATTTTGGTGCTTCTCAATGACCCCTTGTGAACCCAACGCAAAAGGAGGGGCAAAAACTCCAGAATCTTCCATTTTCACAAGCACAGAAGCTCACCCTTACTGTGCAAAAATGGCAGCACCGGTTGCCGGCGCAGCAGCAGCGCCCGCCGCCTCAGCACCAGCGCAACCAAAAAAGCCCTGTGTTATTCTTCCGTATCTCCTTAAGGGCATCTACTACCTATGCAGGTGGACAAGTTTTCATGGGGGAGCTGCTGATAACTCCCCCTTACCTGCTGGCCACGCTTTGGGGCACTTAGAGGAAGCAGGGCTTCTCCAGAACGCGAGCAAAAAGCCATGGGCCTGAGAGTTGTGCTCTTTCGTCCATTAGAATAGAAATAAAAGTGGAAGGTGTGGGATCGCAGCTCGTAAACTTAGTAGACTGGGTTCCAATCACTGGCACGGGGGGGGGCCCCTATGTAGTGCACAGGCACTACAATGTAGCTCTGGTGTGATCTCTAGCAGCTCATTGACTATAAAGAGAATGAACATTAGGTTTAGGATGTTTGTAACCATGAACGGGAATTAATACTGCTAAATGTTCTAAGAATCGAGTACCGTAGATAGAGTCATACGTTAGTACGATTACCCTGCCAGTCACCATATCGGTAGTGTGTGCCAGGTAGGTCCCTCTAGAGATCTAAATGGAAAATAAATATAATTACTACTATATAGAAGTATTGTGTCTGCGAATACGACATTTTGGTGGATAGCAGTCAAAGTGGTAGATAATAGGGACAGCCAGCCGATCACACGTTCTAGTACTGAGATAGCTAACCGTTTAAACGAGGAGCCGCGGAACGGGCTTCACAAAAGGAAAATATCTGCAGACGACATGCTGAACAGAAGGCACCAGAGGCGGCGTAAGCTGTCGCACGTGAAACGGAGAGTGGAGAAGGTAACGGAGGGGAATTCGTTGGTAGACAGTACGACAGTTGAGAGACCCGACGTACGTTATGCATATGAGCGTGCACGGGTCCTGTGCGAGGTAGCAACAAAACCTAATGGCATTCCAGTCCCCTTGGTATGGGAAACGAGACACAGCAAGTAGAGAAGATGATACGTGGGAGCAGATCCGTAATGGAAGAGGCATCAGACACTGAGGCCCCACAGACGACAGGGGTGCAGCATGGTGTAGAGTCTACTAGGGGATAAGTCGAAGAGACGCAGCAAGAAGAACACGAGCTCTTCGAAAGGGACACAGAAGGGGCAGGAGGGCCCGCTAACGCGATTGACGAGGGTGTAGAGACGCCATGGCGGCGACAGGCTGGTGAGGCCGCAGAGTTTGATAGGTGCGGAGTATGGTGCAGTGTGGGCACTACCGCATTTCTGAGTGTAGATGTGGCTGGGAGCCAATGCGAGGCGTTCTTGGACATGGAGACCTCTAAGAGTTTCATTGGTCAGGAGAAAGTTGTTCGTTTACAACTAAAGGCGCGCTGACCTTCAGAAGCGTGTCTGTTTATGGAGGCCACTGGCTAGCAGATGCACACGGGTCGGGTCGTCATGAGATCGCCGACGTGGGGTGGACGAGAGCGTTCCACGGGATAATTCTTGAAGGGGCCTGCATCCTGTGAAGTTGTGTTCAGCCTTGTTTCTTCGACCTCTAAAAGAGTGGAGTGGTGTCGTCAGTAAGATCAGTTGCGGACCCACTTGAATTAGACCTGGGGTTAGCTGACGGTAGCGCTGTCATGTGCAGAAACGAAAAAGGGGAGCCGCACTAAGGGACAGCGCCAGAAGACCCCAGCAGGGCCACCGCCCAAGTGACCTGACGAGTCACACACTCCTTGTGCCCGTTTCGACTCGTGCCTACTTGCTGTCTGGCGTGTGTGTATTTCGTGTTGTGAAGGGAGGTGGGTTTCTAGAGCACCAGTTCTGCGTTAGGGTGTCTTCTGCATAGTTAGTAGTTTAGTACAGGATCACACGGACACTCACGCAGTTGTATGACACCACACTATAGGCATGCATACTAAGTAGCTGTGCACAAATAAACACAGGCACAGAGTTAGGGAAGCTAGTCATTAGGTCTACTAATAAAAGCTATTAGAAGGGAGACACTTACACTGGGAGGCCGTTTCAGTTCGGACAAGGGGGGAAGTTGTAGTGCACATGCACTACAATAGAGCGCATGTGGTAGCCTTAAATGTCTAATTTCACGAAAGGTAACAATGAGAAATATAAATACTTATATATTGGAACTCTTTAGATGGAAAAGAGGTCAAATGAGTTTAGAGTGCACGTCCGCGTACACGAGACCCAGGGCTGACCGTGAGGCTAACGCAGTTGCCTTGGCTCAGACCCTCTCCGGGGGGGAGACGATCAGTTCTATTATTCTGGGTTTTTCCTGGATAATATGGACTCGAATATGTTTTAAGAGTGACTATTTCCTTATTAAAGTGGTATTAGCAGAGATACTCTGCTAGAGTCTAGCGTATAGGTGCTGAGTGTGCACCAGGTTGAACTACTAAGTTATACGGAGTAACAGCTGGGCACGCTGTTCACTGCAAGTGGCCATACTCTTTGGGGCCCCTGCTGGTCCAGCCATTGCAGAGCTGTGCTCGATAAGCACGAGTTGCTGTATACTCCGTTTGCGCCTTCTTGCTACAGTGTTCTGGTTTGATGATTTTAAATGCAATTCTCCATTGTTCCTGCCCTCGTCGTCTCACCTATGATGCGTTTGCCCTCCTGTCAAGGTTAGTGACCTCCTCGAAGCCCTACTCTTCTTCCATGCTGCCTGGGCCTTCTTTTGTCTCCCAGACAGAATTCTGTTAGGCTCCCGTTGCAACTCAGTTGCCAGAAGGTAGATGACTTCACGGAGGCCGGTGGGGGCCCTAGGGGGGTACGCTGCTTCTGCGTGGGGCCTTTACGTTGGGAACGCTGGCAGCCTCTTCCCCACGGGACTCAGACCTCTCACAGTATCTGCAGGGCATTCCAGTGTGCATATTGTAGCTGCAGCATCGCGTGCAGCAACATCAACGGCAGCGGTAGCAACAACAGTAGCAACAGAGGCAACAGCAACATCACCAGCAGGGGCGACAACGGCAGCATGGAGGCACGCGATCACTCGGCGTGCACTTAGCAAACACACAGGAGCCCTGGACACCTCTTTGTCGTCCTTTCTACGGTACCAGTACCGCCAGTACCCCTTCTGCCGTCCATTGACGACGGGGCCTCCAGGGATTGCTTCGGGAACCCGTCCAGCGGCAGCAACAACAGCGCCTCCCCCAGTTGCAGAAGGCCCATCTGTGGATTTCGAAGGGGTCCATGATGTCCGCTTTGACTTATCGCAGATACCAGGAACGGAAAATGCGCGTGATGGGTATTTGACCTTGGTATTCACATGTTGTAAATGCAACAAGAGATCTGCCAAGAAATTCTCCAAGGTCAGACGAAGTCGACTAAGTAAAACAGCATCGAACATCAGCAGCTAGTGGAGCAGCAGCCACCACATGCGGCAGAATTTAGCATCAGAGAGTACGCACCGACGAATGCAAGAACGACAGCAGCCTCAATGACTGCGAAGGCAGCACCGTCAGGGGATATTTGTGTCATTTTACTGTTACAGGTTGCCTACACTCGGGGGGTGGTGATCGTGCGGTGTCCAGGCTGTAGCAACCGTAGGTATACCCTTGAGTTGTATTTTTCTTTTGTCGTGCTTGCATGTTTGGACAGTAGAGCTAGAAAAGCCGTGGTTGTCGAGGAACTGGGACTCTTTTCACTTTGACTTTTGAAGCACTGCCTCTGGATTGAGGGTTTAAGGAAGAGGGCTTGAGTGGCAGGGCCGTGTGTGTGTGTGTGTGTGTGTGTGTGTGTGTATGTATGTGTGTGTGTGTGTGTGTGTGTGTGTGTGTGTGTGTGTGTGTCGTGTCGTGTGTTTGTGTC
>NW_013564363.1:0-9255 GCF_000499605.1 Eimeria maxima | reverse complement strand
ATATTAGAGGTGTAGCAGTTGATTTGGTGCTGGGACTGAGTAGCAGCACCCCGTCGCAGAGCTATGCGCGTTGGCGCATAGAAGGTAAGTGACATAGTTGGGTCATGTCTGGCTTTGTGTATTCAATTAAGGATAGAGGTTTTGTGAATTAGAATAAAATTGGTACATTTAGGAGCAGAGTTAGTCCGAAAGAGTCGGGCCTCGCCTGCGGTCCGACCGCCGCACCCGGTGCCGGGATGGACGGCAGGGTGAAACCCACACCTGGCGGGGACGAACAGACTCACTGAAGGAAGGCGATTTTGGAACGAACCTTCCTTCGGAAGTTCCGTAATTTAGGGATTTTCCATGGGGATAACTGAGAGTTAAGGGGTTTAGACACTCATTTTGTAGATCTAGCTCATACAGGGGCCTACAGGCCTATAGAGGTGACTACGTAGCCACGGTATGCGGCCAACGTGTGTTACACTCCTCCCTTGTAGGGTTTATCGACTCTTGTAACTTGACATTATTTTCTCCAAACTCGATCTTCCCATTTCTTCTCTGCTTGATCGGCAGTTAATCTGCGTTTTCTTCTCTGCTTGATCGGCAGTTAATCTGCGTTTTCTTCTCTGCTTGATCGGCAGTTAATTCACGTCCCGCTTCCGGTATCGGGTGTGCCGACGCCGAAACCTCCATTTCGCAGGCGTGTCCCCGTCTACCGCATCTGGAGGTTCTCCTCCGCTGTAAGGTTTGTCGACTCTTGTAACTCGACATTAATTTTCTCCAAAACTTGATTTTCACGTTTCTTCTCTGCTTGATCGGCAGTTAATTTACGTCCCGCTTCCGGTATCGGTGTGCCGACACCCTCTCCCCCCTTCGGGACAGAAAGGGCCTCGCCGTCCCATTTACTCTTCTTCGTCGTTCCTTCTTTGCTTCTCCTGCTGTCCTCTTTGCACCCGCTCCTGGAGGTCGATGTGTCTTCAGTCGCACGCGATCATCAGACCTCTGTTTCATAAAACTCGCTGAATCCCTGGGAAGCTCTTGAAACTCTCGAGGACTCTCGAAAGCTGCGGTAGTGTCCTCCGCGCGACACTACGCGCCTATCAGCCTCTGCGGTATCTTCAACTGCTCATCACGGTGCGTCAACTCTGCGTCATCAAGCGGGTGGGCGACTCTACCTCGTTCCTTCTGACTCTCGCGTGGATTCAGCAGCAGCATTGGCGGCATATCGCCGACAGTCGTCTTTGAATACCTCTGTCCACTACTCTGTGTTTACCTCCACCTGTAAGGCGACTTTGTTTTCCCTCATGCTACTCGGCCAAGACCGCGACTGCTGCTTCAGCTGCCGCAATATCTGCAGCACTTCCTGCTGCTGTGCCTTGTGATTTTATAGTGACTCTTTTTAATTCACTTTCTTCCTCCTGTAGCTGCAGCAGACACAGGGCCCTTTTTGATTGCTGCTGTACTTGCTGTTCCTGCCCTTGCTGTCGCTGCTGTGTGCTTACTGTTGCTCTTGCTGTTGCTGTTTCCGCTGTTGCTGCTCTTGCTGTTGCTGCTTCCGCTGTTGCCGCTCTTGTTATTGCTGCTCGTGTTGTTGCTGCGCTCTTGCTGTTGCTGCTTCCGCTGTTGCCGCTCTTGCTATTGCTGCTCGTGCTGTTGCTGCGCTCTTACTGTTGCTGCTTCCGCTGTTGCTGCTCTTGCTGTTGTGCTTCCGCTGTTGCCGCTCTTGCTATTGCTGCTCGTGCTGTTGCTGCGCTCTTGCTATTGCTGCTCTTGCTTTTGTCGCTCCTGCTGTTGCTGCTCTTGCCGTGGCTGCTGTTTGCTTACTGCTGCTCTTGCTGTTGCTGCTCTTGCTGTTGCTGCTGTTTGTTTACGGCTGCTCTTGTTGTTGCGGCTCTTGACGTTGCTGGTGTTTGCTTACTGCTGCTCCTGCGGTTGCTGCTTCCGCTGTTGCCGCTCTTGCTATTGCTTCTCGTGCTGTTGCTGCGCTCTTACTGTTGCTGCTTCCGCTGTTGCTGCTCTTGCTGTTGCTGCTTCCGCTGTTGCCGCTCTTGCTATTGCTGCTCGTGCAGTTGCTGCGCTCTTGCTATTGCTGCTCTTGCTGTTGTCGCTCCTGCTGTTGCTGCTCTTGCCGTTGCTGCTGTTTGCTTACTGCTGCTCTTGCGGTTGCTGCTTCCGCTGTTGCTGCTGTTTGTTTACGGCTGCTCTTGTTGTTGCGGCTTTTGATATTGCTGCTGTTTGCTTACTGCTGCTCCTGCGGTTGCTGCTCTTGCTGTGGCTGCTGTTTGTTTACGGCTGCTCTTGCTGTTGCGGCTTTTGCGTTGCAGCTAGCTCCCCTGCTATGCCGTCGGTGCCTCCTCCATTTGTTTCCGTAGTCCCCCTGCTCGTTGGGCTCCGCCGGCGCCTTGTCCATTTGCGTTCGCAGTTCCCCTGCGCATTGTGACTCTGCCTGCTGTGGCACGCAGTGCCGCCTACCATCTGTAGGATAGCGTCCTGGGTTTGTACAACATATTCTGCTAACCCTCACACCAATACCGGCACGAGCACTGCCTCATGCCGCCGAGACACCTCCGTGCGCTGTTTCGAACGAACAAATGCCGATTTACTATCAACCCTGGAGAGGACAGCGAGCTCTCCAGGCCGTCCCTAACTTTAAACTCTCACTGCTGTTTATTTTCTTGGCGTCTTCTGACGTCCCTAAGGTATCCATGTTTGGTTCCTAAGTCTTGTTTCCTAGCATCCCATCCAATATCCCCCACTTATCACCTGTGTCCTCGCATCCTCCGTTGCTGCAACACACTTAAGTGTGTTAAGTGTGCAGTACACACTAAGTGTGCAGCGCCCAGGTCCACCGTTGTGCTGTAGGAACTTAGTACTCCCCCTGAGTTAGTTATCCACGTCTTGTGGGCGTTTGTGTATACCCGAGTAGGCTCAGCTTATGACGCGGGAAGGAATATCCGAACGTATGTAGCTTCCTCAGGTAGTGCATGCATGTTCTTCGTCTTCATCTTCCTTGACGGTCTCTCGCCTCAGCTGGTCATCTTCTGCTCTCGTATCTTCCACTGGCTGCTCCACATTGTTTCGATTCTGACTGGGTTTAGGTCTGCGTCGCTTCCAGGCTCTAATTAAGGCTGGGCAACCCTGGAGATGGTGTGCGGGTTCCCACGTGGCCCGCTCCTCTGGGGCACCACGCCATTTGACCAGGTAGGTGGCAGAAGACCCTGAACCTCGTAGGTCCAGTATATAGTCTACGAGGTACTGGTCTGTGGGGCTCCCAGCCTCGTCCCGAACTGGCGGCCACCCCTCTGTGGCATGTGTGTAGCAGGTCGAGGATGATGCGGAATCAGCTGCGAAACGGGGAAGACGTTATGCCCTGCGTAGCTCCCAGGAAGATCAATTCGGTAAGCCACCTCCCCTATCCTCTCAGTAACCTTGAATGGACCTCGATACCGAGGCTCCAATTTGGCACACTCATTTAACGCTGGCAAGTGTCTGCTGCTAATCCACACTCGATCCCCCACCTTATACTCCATCGGACGTCTCCTGGTGTCAGCGTAATACTTCTGTCTCCACTTTGCTTGCAGGATGTGGGCCTGTGCCCTATCGCAGAGGCGCTGAAAAAGTTTCGTCATAGGAGGGGAGAGTGTTGGGGGTAACGTCCCCACTATGTCCAGGTCCGCCGCTGTAAGGGGTTCTCCCCTATCATGACTTCAAACGGAGAGAGCTCTGTGGACGAGTGGGGTGTAGTATTATACGATAGCTCTAATGCAGGTAACAGATGCTCCCACTCCCTCTCATCCGATTGTATGTATGTGCGTAGCATCTGCTCGAGCGTGCGGTTCACACGCTCCGTCTGTCTGTGGGTGGTAGGGGGAGGGCAGTGCTCGTCTGATGTTGAAGCGCTAGCACAGCGCCTCCCAGATCTCCGAGGTGAAACGCGGGTCCCTGTCTGAGACTAGGGTCTCTGGGAACCCATGATATCGAATGAGCCTGTCCGCCAATAGTGCTACCGTGTCTGCTGCTGAACTTGTCTTGCGCGTGGGGATGAAATGGGCCATCTTGCTCAGTGAATCCACCAGCACCAAGATGGCGTCGTGTCCTGCGTGTGTGTGTGGCAGCACGGTGATAAAGTCCAAGCTCACGTGGCTCCAACGCCGTGACTGTATCAGGAGTTGCTGCAACAGGCCGGCGGGTTTCTGGGTGACCCTCTTCGAAGCTCGACATTGTACACACGAATCCACGTACGTATTCGTATATGTGCGCATCCCAGGCCTATAGTAATATTTGCTGATTGCAAGGAAAGTCTTCTTTTGTCCCCTGTGCCCCGCTGTGACGTGATCGTGAAACTGGTATAGTATATGCGTTACGAACTCCGGTAATTGTGGGACACATATCAGCCAAATGCCATTCTGACATATGCGCAGATATGGGTGCTGGTAACAAAACCCATAGCGGCGTTGATGAATCTCGGCATGGACAGTTTCTCCTGGGGTCTTGGCAGCGGCCGTATAAGCTTCGCGGAAGACTGGACACTTAGAGTATGCCCCTGGCCAGTCGAGAGCGTGTGTAGGGGAATTCGGCTTGTGTGTTGCACTCGTCTGTTGCTGTGGCCGATCGCGCTGCTGTTGTGTATCCAGGGTCACCTCCGTGGGCTTCTCGCTTCTCCGCTGTTGCCGCGTCCTCGCCCGAATGCCGGCTAGTTGTCGACAGTCGTTACGTCGTCTTCTAGTTTCAGGATGTGGAGTTAAGGGTACCTCAGCGGGTGCGAGGGAAACCAATGAGTCTTGTTGGGTGTCAATACTGCTGGGAGCCTTGGTTGTAGGCCCTCCAGGGTTACGTGACAATGCATCCGCTACTTGATTGCGTGTGCCTGGCAGGTATAAGATCGTCAGTTCAGGGAACTCTGCGAGGAAATCAAGCCACCTGGCGGTACGCCCCCTTAAAGGTTTGGATGCCCTAAGTTGTTGCAGGTGTGTTAGTGCTTGATGATCCGTGTAGGCCGTTACCTTCACTGCCCGCAGTAGGTGTGACCACTTGTCCAAAGCGGTAACCAGTGCCAATAATTCTTGATCATAGATTGAGTACTTCTGCTGCGCAGCGTTCATTGTTTGGCTCAGGAACCCGATTGGTTTTCTCTCCTGCTCTAGGACCGCACCCAACGCAAATCCCGAAGCATCCGTGTACAGGTCAAAAGGCTTCGTGGTATCGGGTATCTGGAGGGTGACGTAATCAGTTAGTTTTCGTTTGAGCTGTTGCACTGCCTGTGTGTGGGCCTCCGTCCACTTGAAAAGGGCCCCCTTCCGTGTGGGTTCCAGTAGGGCGCGGGCCACTCTAGCATAGTCTGCCCCCATAAACATACGACAGTAGTTTACAGTGCCCAGGAACTGCCGCACCTGGGTGTCATTCTGTAGCACCTCCGGCCACTGTTGAACGGCTGCAACTTTGTCAGCGGCGGGTTTGATTCCTTCCGCGCTGACTGTGTACCCCAGATACGTGAGTTCTTTCTTTGCGAACTCACATTTGCTGAACTTCGGAAAGAAGTAATTCTTTTGTAAGATACTTAGAACTTGTTTCAATAGAGTAGCGTGGCCTTGTAAATCAGAGCTGTATATAAGTATATCATCCAAATAGGCTATCACCCCTTGTCCCAAGAATGGTTGTAGACAATAATTAATGTTTGCTTGGAACGTTGCAGGTGCTCCTTTCAGGCCGAAAGGCATCACCTTATACTCAAAAAGGCCAAGCACGGAACTGAACGCAGTCTTCCACCGGTCCTCCCGTGCCATGCGTACCTGATGATATCCCGACTCCAGATCCAAAGAGGAAAAATACTTGGCCCCTCCCAGCATTTCCAAGATAGTGGCAATGGGAGGTAAGGGGAAGTCGGGCGCCACCGTAAGAGCATTTATCTCCCTATAGTTAACTACCATTCTCATCTTTTGTTCCCCCGTCCCGTCGTCCTTCTTATCCCCCATGATAGTCAGGGCGCATATAGGGGAATATGTAGGCCCTATCCATCCCTTAGTAGTCAGTCGGGCTATCTCCTGTTTGTGTGCCTGTAATTGTTCAGGGGTCATTCGGTATATCGGCGACTTTGTAGGCATCCTCCCAGGCACTAGGAGGATCCGATGATCAAAAGGGCGCTTCGGTGGTAGTCCAGCGGGCAGCTGATCAGGGAACACTGCTCGGTATCCCTTCAACACATCAAGGATGATTGAAGGGGTCGACGACGCTGCCTCGGACTTTAGCCATTCATCGAAACGCGAATACTCCAGGGTAGCTGTCGGCCAAGGGGACTCCTCCTCATCGTCTAACTGCTCTTGTTCCCCCATTTCTCTGTTCCCCCCAGCCCCTGCAGGAACCTTGGGGGTTCCCAACACGGCGCAGCACCATGTCCCTTGCCCAGCCTCTGTCGGATTCGGTGTTTCGGGCTTCTCGCCCACCGGGATTGCGAGGATAGAAGACAGCCCTTGCATCGGGTGTTGAATCTGTGCTGTGTTCTCCCTGGCCTGTTGTAGTAGTGCCTTGATATCCACCTTCAGTCCCTTTAGCGTGTGTGACTTGTGCTTCATAGGCTGGGGGCGTAGAAGTGCCATAGCCTCCTCCTGTGGCATCTCAGCTATTTGTCTGGCTAGTAGGTCATACGCCCGTTCGGCTGGTGACTTTGGGCTTACCAGGGGGTCGCTAACCCGTTCCGACCTCCCTTTGCTTAAACGAACGAGTGTCAACTTAATCCATTGGCCCTCTACCAGTGCACGTAGTTCATCCGAAGGGAAAGACCACGCAACCTCGTGCTCAGTCAACCAGTCTAGTCCCACCACTAGATCGTAAGGCACCGGTCCCACTAAGAAGTCCCCAATTAGTTTCATGCCCCCGCTCCACATAACTAACCGTTTGACTACTCGAGTGATCCTCAACTTCTCTCCGTTCGCCACCGTGAAACAGCATTCCTCCGCTAGTAATCTCTCCTTTAGCTGAAGTTTCCTCACTTTATCCGGGTTTATAAAGCTTCTGGATGCTCCCGTATCTACCAGCGCTTCGCATCGTTGTCCTGCTACCACCACTCTCAGGACAGCTGCTGTTCCTGCGCTACACAGGCTCCCCCCTTGGGTATCTTCCTCCCCACTTATCTGCCACCATTGCCCCTTCCAAACTTGATCTAAGCAGCAACTGTGCGTCTGTGCGGTTGACTCAGGAGCTGCTACCCGACCCAGCAATTTTTCTCGCAAATTCGGGGAAACCGGTATACTATTGGGCCCTGTAGCTATCGTACACAGGGCGCCGCTACCAGGTGCCATCGGCCTAGCCCGATTGTCCCCGTCAACGGCTAGGCCTGCTCGTTTAAACGTCTAGGTGGAGTAGGTCGGGGTCGTGTCGGTGGAGTCTCTCGCTTGACAGTAGGAGCTCCATTTCGGTCGTAGGGAGAGGCACACGTGGAAGCATAGTGTCCCACTCCTCCGCACCGACGACACATTTCCCCGGGGCGCTTAGTGTCCTCTGTTCTTGATGGGCAGGCCAGTGCTGAGTGCCCTCTTCCCCGACACACGTAACACTCCAAAGTTCTGGTTTGCTCTCTGGTAGGAGGCGGGTGTTCCCTTATGGTCTCCCGCCTTTCAATCTGACGCTTCTGGTGTTCATGGTTCCCGTAAGTTGTTAAAATGTGCCGTAGTTCCCGCTGAGTACGTCAGTAGTACTTCAACGCTTCATCCCAGCTTCCTACTACGTCCCTCAGCTCCTCAGCGGCGTCCTCCCACTTTTCAAATCTCAAGTGTCCACTCCTCGTCAGTTTCTCATAGATATCCACAGGTAGATTAGCTAGATAGTATGCCACCAACTCCTCCTGTGGCAGGGGTTCAGTTTGGCAGATTATACTAGAGAAGTCGGATGAATACTTCCCTGGGCATCCTTCCCATTTTAACTTAGCCAGCTGAACCAGAGTGGCCTCCTTACCGGCCCTACAGAATCTCCCTAGCAGGTTCCGCCTAACCTCTTCCCAATCACTTACATCAACATTGGTGTCGTATAGGTGGAACCAGAAGGCTATGGCTTCGCCAGTGAAATACTTGCGCACCTCATACCCCCAGCGTTCCCTGGGTATGCCGCAGTCTCTAAAATTTAATTCGAAGTTCCTAAGGAAGTTCAGCATACTAGATCCACCTTCCAGTGGCATCTGAGGGACTGGTCGGAAAAAGGGATCGCCCCTGCAAGCTCTCGTGTCATAGTAATCATTTCTCGCTGTCTGTAATGGAGAATCGGAATCAGAATTTAAAGATATTCTCTGTACGTAGGGTTCTTCTCGCGCCCTGTTTCCTTCATAGGGGCGCACCCCACACCCTTGTCTCTGCCCCTCTGGGGGAACTCGATCGCACCCCATCATTGAATATGCCCCCAGACAGTAGTGGTCGTACCCCACACTTTCGAATTGACGTCCCCTAGTTTACAAGGTACTCAAACTAATGGAAAAAGTGACAAAAAACCTAAAAATTCCCGGAACGGCCCCCAAATGTAACACACGGTGTCCGCGTACCGTGGCTACGTAGTCACCCCCCTAGGCCTACAGGCCCTTGTATGAGCTAGATCTACAAAATGAGCGTCTAAATACCTTGGGTTACACCCTGCCGTCCATCCCGGCACCGGGTGCATCAGTCGGACCGCAGGCAAGGCCCGACTCTTTCGGACCAACTCTGCTCCTAAATTTACCAATTTTATTCTAATTCACAAAACCTCTATCCTTAATTGAATACACAGAGCCAAACATGACCCAACTATGTCACTTACTTTCTATGCGCCAACGCGCAAAGCTCTGCGACGGGGGGCTGCTACTCAGTCCCAGCACCAATCAACTGCTACAACTCTAATATGCTTCTAAACCTGCTAATATTATCGAATTCCATCTATAGCTAACTTAGGCAACCTCAGGTCTCTTATAGGCTGCTGTCCTCACTCTCTATCTTACACGCTGGGTACCGCAACTGTGGACCATGTAGTGCCTGTGCACTACACCTCCCCCCTTGCCGAATTTTTTCTCTGCTCCCGCGAACGAGAATACTCAGCCTTAGCTCCGCAAGCGCTCGCGGTTGAACTACTCCACCCCATCCGTTGGAAAACTGCTCTGTGCGTACTGTTTGCTACGGTCCCAGTTGCCCGGCCCTATTCGATAGATTTTTACTAAAAAACAGCCCTGTCGACTACTTCTCCATGTGTTCTAGTTAGTAAACTACTCTTACATCTATTTCGTAAAGACTATCATCTATTCAACATCTATGACTGCTGGTA